>NW_015378859.1:0-4311 GCF_001204775.2 Aspergillus nomiae NRRL 13137
CAAGAAAAAAATTAAAAAGAAATTCAAATAAATGACCCTTGGATAAGATCGTCACCTCTAAAATATATCAAACCTAATAGTGATTAATAATTGTGACTGTTATAAGCGGACGCTCGGCGATACATGCTTCCGGCATACTCCGAATTTGTGTCCTGGTAGACTGTTGCGCGACGATCTTCTTCCGGAAGAAACTCCTTAACCTCCCATGTATTGGGTTTGATACCGACGGAGAATTCGAGGTCTTCCTTCGTAATGTAATCCCAGAACTGGGGATGATCAGCACCCGCATACATTAGTGTGGAGCAGGGCTTAGATAATGGAAACTGCAACCAACGTACCTTGTAAACCATCATGACCGCTAACAGATTACAGATGGTCGTAAAGAACAAACCGTCCAAGTAGTGTTGGACATTCTCGCAGATGGTGTCACTGAACGCGTAGAGGAGCACCTGACCGCAGATGAAGACCAGGAGGCCGAAGGCGATATGACCGAGAGGCCAGCGGTCTTCGAGCGTGTTCATGACCAATAGGAGTTGCATGATGAGGTAGACTGCTATACAGATCGCGTTGAGGAGGTATAGTACTACAAACATGCCGATGGTGTTGGTGGGACTGAGCCCGCCCCATGACTTGAACGTCAGGAGGGAGATGACGAATGAGATGGCGAACATCGCTGTGGAAGTTAGACGGAGGAGCCAGACCGAGAGCGCTGTGCCGTCCTCGTAGAGCTGGAATCCCACGAATCCGTTGACGAGTAGGCTTGTGCATAGGGCGGAGGTTAGACCGTTTTGCGCAGCGACGAAATAAGGAAACGGGCCGCTCCTGGGCGGAACCACACCGGCATCGATGACCAGGGAACACATTGTTAGGAGCATATAGATGTAAAAGAAGGTGATGATCTCCTTGCGACCTGGGTACTCGCGCATGGGGTTAGTGGTTGTTCTCCCATTTTGAGTAAATTGCGACTGGGGGTGGTTTACGTACCGACCGCGGTGAACTTGGACCTGATGTGTAGGATCATAATGACTGTCATTGCCAGCGCTATGATATGGACGAAGGACGCGGCGCCTTCGAAGATGATTGTGTTGGCCAGTTCGATGTTTCGCGCATAGCAATTGGGAATGATGCCGGTTGCGCCTGATATCGAGGAGGCCGGGCCCACGAGGGAGCACAGCGGCAGCGCTGCCTTCTGACAGATCGTGTCAAAATCACCGAACCCCATTTCGACCGCCCGTTGAACCTGGGTGTGGTATAGCTGTGTGATTGTTTGGGTCGTTCGATGATATCGCAAGATGAGCGGATCCGAGCCGTCTCCACAACGACGGACGGAGACGGGGTTCCAGTGATCCAGAGAGGACTTCCGCGGCGTCCACTGGAGGGTCTGCAACGAATGACGGGTGTATTCCGAGGAACAAAGCAGGACGAGACGGGTGTATTCCGAAGAACAAAGCAGGACGAGGGAGATCCCGACAGTGAGGCGACGACAATTAACGTCTGACGAGGGATTTTGGCCTTGTTTCTCCTTGGTCTGAGGCTTCTGGAACCTGAATCACGAGGTACGCTAAATCCAGATCCAAGCTAGCCCAGATAAGCTTAGTCTCGCGCTGCTATTCAGGGATTAGCGTGCCTCCCCGGACAGGTCACCTTTACGCTAGCCCATTTTGGTAACTTGTTTATCTGGGCCCTAACGCAGCATGCTAACCGCCTCTGGTTAGGTTGGAGAAGCCTTGCTATACAAAGTTCACATTCTCCAGAGATGTCGAATGAGGCCACCGCAGGAGACAAGCCTGGCCATGCAAGTGTGGCCGCATGAGTGATCTAGGCAAAGAGTATGTGCCGCGCACAGTTTCACGTATTATTGGTCTTGTTTTTCCCTGCGATAATTGCCTATAGACAACGAAGCATTTGACCCTTGTTCGAAAAAGCTGCGCCAAGAATCTTAGTACGTTCATGTGTATTCTTCCTCCACGTAGACTGTGGTGAGGGCCAGTATCTGCAGATCGTCTGACACCATGTCAAGATAAAAGACGTCACTGGAGTTGTATGTATCGGCATATACGAAAAAACCGGGGAATAGTTTGAATCCGGCAGGCGCACAAAGACATTTTGACAGGGGCCCATATTTTCCTTTATTTGCTTTTTTACCCCCTTTACTCAGCCCAACAGAACTGGCTATTCTGGCACATGATTGCCGGTAGACGTAAAAAGTAATGTTAGCCCGAAACCAAGTCAGGAAAGCCGATCCACTGTCAAGGTGGTGGAAAATCCCACAGCCCTGCATCTGAGTGGCCACCAACTTCAGAGCTGGAGGTCTTAGCACCTTCTAGAACGAGTATACCGCTTTGGGCGGAGAATACTGACCCTGTCGAGTGTATGTATGGATAAGATCCTGGAAAGGTATTACATCACATCTGCGGAGTGGGAGAAAAAGTTGAAACGAGCTTCCCCTAAAGTTTTACAGGCATCGAACCCCACCTGCATTGTCCTTCCTCCTTTCTTTCTTGATTATTCTTTTTTCCTTTCCCTCCTTCCCCTGCAGCACCCGATTGTCCCCGATCTATCTTTGTCACTCGTCGAGGTTCCCATTCTGGTGATATAATGCCATTGTCAATCTTACGACCAGCACCGTTTTTGGGTCTTGGATAGCTAATCTTGATTATCTGATGCTCATTTTGACAATGGGCCAATTTAACTTTTCTCACAGCCGTGGACCGATTCTTCGTTAGCCGCAGTCAAAGCCCGACGGGGGCTGTTGTAACCTTGTCAAGACATGCCGTTCTCCCAGTGGGCCACTATCCCGCGACATCCAACTTGAAGGCTGATTCGGATTCGATCTTCCATCGTATACTTTGCAATAATGGTCTACTAAGGTTCAAACGAAAAAGGCAGAACCACCGTGATTTTCTTGGCATATTGATTCTTCAATCAGCTTACGTATCAATCGCCAACGGCGGGTCATACTCTCTTCCCGCCTGCGGATAGATGCAACTATCTTATGATATCATGGTTCCTTGACCGATGGGGCTAAGATCATAATATCGTAGACTAAGGAAAGAAAAATAGCAGTTATAATAAAAACCGAAAAAAAAGAGGATAATAAAATTTAAACCAGTGGTCGGATTTAGATCCGAGCCACGGATTTCAGACCCTGAGGCACCCACCGGTTGTTTAAACTTTAAGCCCGAACGGCACTACGCTATAGTTAGTACCATTCGGTGAATTTTATGGCTCCAAGTGCCTTTAGTGAAACATGGAGAAAAACTACTCAAGTCACCGGAGCACTTCCAGGTGTTTTTCCCGGCTATACGGAGCAGATTAGGGTACGAGCCGATCTGTTACTACGGCGCCGAAGTACTTTACGGAGACGGGAATGTGCATACAGTTCAGCTTAATCGAGTCACTTTTCATCAGGGGCTGAGTCTAATTAAAGGAGGCATATGGATACCCAACACTGTGAATTTTTTCTTCTCTCTTCTTTCCGTTTCTTTTTCTGCTTTTCTTTTCCTCTTTCCTGTTCTTTTTTTTTCCAGAAAAATAACGCTGTGGAGCGGAAGGAATTGGACATGAAATGCCGCCGGGTCAGGCACCATGAACCTTACGATATTCACCCAATGAGAAACCTACCGCCCATGCGCAAAATATCTGGAACGCTAAACCAACGGGCTTTGTCGGGTGTGATAATGTAATTGATTCAATTGCCTCGTCATTGACAATGAATACACAACTCAGGTTCAGGTATCTGCCTTCCAAGGTTGCGGGGGGTCTTGGCTAGGGGAAGAACTGTGGAGGAGGGTCTTCAACAATGAGTAGGACAATCCCAACGGTTTCGTGCCGTTACATCGGGACTTCACTGATCGGATTAACCTCCACCGATGTTGTTTGCTTTAGACCTACTCCAGACTTGCTGGTGGTCTAACCCACGACACGTCCAGGACTTTTGCCGTCAGTCATGCATGAAGATCCTAGTTAGCGCCACGTGTAGATGAAGCATCAACGGCTGCGAGGGACCACGTCGATCTCCCATTGCCCCGATCGGTCCTAAAGCAGATGAGGCTTCTCTCTCCTTGTGTGGAACGTTCCTCTAACGTTACTAGAGAAGTTAGCTGCCGCGTCGTTAGTCTACGTCCTTAGTTTCACTATTTTCTAGATTGCTGCAGTTCCAATGACGCTTCACGGAGATGGGCCGGTCACCTTGCAGGGATATTTTTTTTCCCTTTTATTTCTTTTTTCCTTTTATTTTTTTTTTCTTGCTCTTGATGCCAGACTACTTCAGTACTCTGGAAATGGATCGTCGGGCATTACCTTCTTTTT
>NW_015378860.1:0-4302 GCF_001204775.2 Aspergillus nomiae NRRL 13137
AACAATAAAGAAATAGAGTACAGGATCTTTTCCTTTTGATTTTCTTCTCCCTCTTTCACTCAACTCACACACACTCTTCCCCCGTCTCTCTCCACCCCCATGAATCAATTGGTTTTAGGGGCTAGAAGGGGAAACTAAAGAGCAAGACCCCTAAAATCATTAAATCGGGTCCCGTGTTTTTGACCTACTCTTCCCGCTTTCTTTCCTTCCCCCATCACTCATTTCTACTCTGTCTTCTTCGCGCTCCCCACGCGTCTCTATTTCCTGCCCTTGATAGCTCTCTCTTCTCTCTCTCTTCTCTCCCCCCTGAGATTAATTTGATCTTTAGATTTTCAAAAGCATACCACACCCCCCCCACCCCTTTTCGACAGAAGTAGAGCAGGGCTCACTCGGTCATTACCTCCCCCATTCCATCATAATGTCCTCTCCGTCGTCGGCAGGAAAGCGCAAGCGCAGTGCTTCCCAACATCTTCCGTCCAATGTAATCTCCGCTGACCTTCTGCAACCTTCATCACGCGATGCGTCGGGTGAAGATGGCGATGATTCCACCGGTCCGAATACTCCCCTGTCGGTCAAGTACAAGAAGCAGGCGCCAATTGATGTAACTTCAGCGGGCAATATCCCGCCATCGAAACGGGCTCGGAAGAGCTCAACGGCTGGCGAGCAAACCAATGGTCCTGCACCGATGAGCCTTCGGCACTCAGCAAAGAAGATCCGGGCGAGCCGTCAGAAACGACGGTTGCCAGCAGCGATATCGAAAGCCGAAGCAAGGGCCGGTCGGGATTACAGATCAAAACGGCAGATGTTGAGGATACCGAGGACATGATGCAGCCACCTCAGCAGGCCGGGTTGCAGGATCCGGTTGGATACCATACCAATCCCCCGCCCGTGGGGCGCCCAGTACGCGTGTATGCGGATGGTGTCTTCGATTTGTTTCACGTGGGGTATGTTAACGTGTCTATTCTGGAAACTTACAATGGTGCTAATGGAGCTTCTTGCGTAACAGCCACATGCGTCAGCTTGAGCAGGCGAAGAAGGCCTTCCCGGATGTGCATCTGATGGTCGGTGTGACTGGAGACGAGGAGACTCACAACCGGAAGGGTCTTACTGTCCTGAGTGGCGCGGAGCGCGCAGAGAGCGTTCGTCACTGTAAATGGGTGGACGAAGTGATTCCTAACTGCCCTTGGCTGTTGACTCCGGAGTTTCTTGACGAGCACCAAATCGACTACGTTGCGCATGATGACTTGCCCTATGGTGCGGCCGAAGGGGATGATATCTACGCTCCGATTAAGTCCCAGGGCAAGTTCTTGGTTACTCAGAGGACGGAAGGTGTTAGCACCACCGGAATTATCACCAGGTGAGTAGACCCATCTCTTATTGTGGTGTTGTGCTGGAGGCTGACTGGTAATGCAGAATTGTCCGCGACTACGACCAGTACATTTCCCGCCAGTTCAAGCGTGGTGCCTCGAGACAGGAGCTGAACGTTTCATGGCTGAAAAAGAACGAACTGGAAATCAAGCGACACGTTGCGGAGATTCGGGATAATATCCGGCACAACTGGACAAGCACGGGCCAGGAGCTGGGCCGAGAATTACGGCAGCTCTGGCAGAATAGCCGGCCTGGCAGCCCGGCACCGAGCGCGAGAACAGTATAGACATGGGCAGTACACGGGGAAACGTGGTCAGCCCTACTACTGGCACCATGAAAACCCATCTGTCCCGGGTGGAATCAGTGGGTCGATCTGACAGTCCCATTGGAAACGGACGGAATGAAGACTTTGCAACCGGGTACAGCTTGGGATTGATTGGGGGTGTAAGAGCCTGGGTAAGGGGATTCCGTCCCCCAATTACAATTGAGCTATTATTGACTGACATATGCACAGATGCGCAGCCGTCGGTCACTCTTGGAAAGCCGCGCCCCTTCCCCGACAAGTGAGGAGGAGCATGAGTCCGAGCAGGAACGCAGCAACGGCCACATTGAACCATCGAAAGCGTCCTCCAATGCCGTGACAAATTAGAGCAGAGGGTCATGCATGGTTCAGCCTTAGCAAGTTGTGATCGTCTTCTCTTTCAACCGGCCGCTTATTATGTCTCGCTGAGCACATGCAAGTTTGGTCGGGGAAAGAAAGAAGAGGAAGAAAAATGACGGGTTGGCATTTATCTCATGGCGACTTGGAAAGGAAAAGAAAGAAATTGGCAAAAAACAACAAAAAAAAAAAAAAGAAAAGAAAAGAAAAGAAAAGATCAATATCTCCTCTTTCTTTTTTCCTTCCACAGAGTTCCATGACCATTATCATACGATCTTATATCAGATGGGTTGATACGAGATAATGTTTCCTTATTGATACTTGCGACTTCTTTTCTACTTTTTTAACCTTCTGGTTGATATTACCGTTGTTGTTGTTGTTGTTGTTATTATTATTATGATGACATTTGCCCACATAATCATTGCTCCTGTCGGGTCGAAGAAAGAAATCGCATGTCTCCGAGTTTGGGTTAAATTGTATGGAAATCTAGGGAAAGGCCAAAGGTTCATTTCATTCATCGTTGTTTTTTCACTTGTTCCACTATTGTTGCTTTTCTTCTGATCTGTATTTATGTCGGCTGAGGATTTTCTTTCTCTTCTTTTCCCCGTTTAGTGATTGCAGGATACTATCTTTAATAGGTTGCCTTGGCTGTAGATAGATTTAGATAGATATCTGAAGGAATCAAGTATGGCGTTTCATGTGGGTTTTATCCAGTCCCTGACCTGGCGAAGGTCCGTTGCACACAGGCTTGGGTGGTGAATTGGTTGGTATAACTGACATATTGGCTTGGGCAAATGTAACCAAAATCTAATTTAGGCCATCTCTCTAACTTGTACAATCATAAGAAGATATGGACAACCAGGAAGCAAGAATAGGAATATGAAAACTAATCACAAATGCAAGCACAAAGGGTATCTCAGTCTTAAATTGTAAATTGCTGCGCTGTTCTCTTTTTTGCTGTTCTTGGTCGGTGACTATAACGCGTCATATTCTACCGCGAGCCTTGCCTCCATTAGTAAGTTTGATATGCGTATTCTTTGACTTCGTGATATAAGCAAAAGTGTTTGAGGGGCGATGCCAAATGCTCAAGCAGCCGTGATCGCAAGGCGCGGCCGCATTTTCCTCTCCGCCTCCATGCCACACGCCCTCTTCATCTGGAGACCAGGTACGATGGGTATCTGGCCACGCGGTGAGCACATACGCTCACGGAGAGCGTCTCGCAGAGCCATTGCATCCCGGCACAGGTCTTGCTCCATCACTCTCTTGGCGTAAGCGTCGCAGCGGGCCGTGATGCCCAACTCGAACGACTTGAGGCCGCAGACACAGAACATCGGGGAAACCCAGGGCTCGTCGATAGCCAGGCGCAAGCGTTTCCCGCCGATCACCCCGCCCATGGCGTTCCCGCTGAAGCGGCCCAGGTCCAGGCTCAGATGGAGCTGCTCGAGGCCGCGGAGGGCGGCGATCCGGGTCCAGAAAAGCGCCCAGAGGCGGTCGTTGTGCGTATGGGCATAGATGGAGGCTTTGTGCTCCTGTCCGGCCATGGGCTGCCAGATGGGCATCCATTGGACGGTGAGGCGCTTGATGGAGCGGAGCCGCTCCGGACAGACGATGAGAGAGAAGGCGATGAAGGTGTGGAGGTCGTCTACGTCGAAGACGGCGTTGGCGTACAGGATGTCGGCTGCTTCGGCGTAGATGGCGCGACAGGTGCGCAGCAATGCCACCGATGAGTTGCTCAGGGACGCTGGGAGGGAGGCGTGCGTGTGCGGGTAGAGCACGCTGTCGGAGTGGCCTGCAGTCCGGTTATCCTGGACCCGCCAGCGGGCTGGGGTAACCGGGCAGCAGCGGCGGTTGCGGTCGAGCGACGACGAGGCGTGCTTGCACCGGACGTGGCGGATCTTGCCCTTCAGCTGGACTAAGTGGATTGCTTCATCGCCGAAGGCATAGTTGTAGATTATGAGACGGATTTCGGCAGGCAGCTTGCGGAAGAATAGGCTCTCGGATTGGGATGCCATGGGCCGGGCATATGGATCAACTGGTTTAGATGATGTGGAGGAGGCCTGTGAAGAGATATCCACGGAGGGCGCACAGATCTTGCGCTCTTGAATCAGATCACGCACAGTCTCTTGCCATCTTCGTCCTGTGGAGTAGTAGTGGAAGATGGAGTAAGGATCTCGCAGTAACCAGGCATCGAAGTGACGCATTGTGAGTTTTTATGTTCTCTTTTCCAAACTTCTAGTGCCTCCCTTTTTGATTTTGATTTTGCTTTTGTTTTTTTT
>NW_015378861.1:0-4298 GCF_001204775.2 Aspergillus nomiae NRRL 13137
AAACTAACCCAAGAACCCAACAACAGACAAAACTAACCTCAACGCTCCACCTCCTCATCCCGCGACTGCGGCTCCTCCAAAAGAAATCCACCGCCAGCTCGGTAATCCAACGCCGCGAACTCTCGCAGCTGCTCGCCGAGAACAAGGACGCGAGCGCCCGCATCCGCGTCGAAAATGTCATCGCCACCGACATCGCCGTCGAGGTTATGGAGATGGTGGAGCTGTACTGCGAGCTGATCCTGGCGCGGGCGAACGTGCTGGACCAGAATGCGTTCAGCGAGAAGGGCGTGGAGGCCCGGAATCGGGCGAAGGAGGCGTGGGTGGAGATGAGGCGGAAAGAGCAGGGTTTGGGAGCTGGTTCGGGGTCTACACCTGATGCTGCGGGTGCGAAGAAATCGGGATTCGGATTCGGGGCGCTTTTCGGTGGGGGGTCGAAGAGGGAGGAGGATACGGTGTCCGCGGCGTCGACTTTGGGGCTGCAGAGTGCTGGGGATGCGGCGTATATTGATGCGGCGCTCGACGAGGCCGCGGCGGCGATCTTCTATGCATATCCGCGGTTTCCGTCGGATGTGAGGGAGTTGACCATTCTGAGGGGATTGTTGGCGGATCGGTATGGGAAGGAGTTTATGACGCTGGCGCAGGATGATCGGTTTCCGGAGGCGGATGGGTTGAGGGTGCCGGAGAGGTTGGTGAAGGGGTTGCGGGTGCGGCCTCCGTCGCAGGAGTTGGTGGAGAGTTATTTGAAGGAGATTGCGAGGGCGTATGGGGTTTCGTGGGGAGGCAATGCGGAGGAGCTGGGGGACGCGCCGACGGAGTTTGTGGATGATGATGACGATGCTACTGCTGGGGGTGATTTGCCGGTGACGCCGCGGAAAGAGGGCCGACCAGCTGATGCAGAACGGAGGATGTCTGAGACGGCGGAGTTGAATCGTGCGACGCCGCCCAAGGGCTTGCAGTCTGGAAAGAGTCCGGTCAGTGTTGCGCCGCCGGGACCCCGGTCCGATAACCCGAATCCGCGTGTGAAGGTTCCGGATGGGAATGGGAAGGGGGAGGCCGAGGTGCAACCCAGGAGTCCCTCGAAGACGAGCAAAGGAGGGATACCGGAGTTGGACGAGTTGACCAGACGCTTTGCGGCGCTGAAGAGGTAGTCTCCTCGTTCTATTTTCTTTTTTATCCCTTCTATCTTCCTGTCTGCTCTATATGCTTATGATAATGATATCCCGAACGCACTGTCATGAGAGATTCTATGTATTATGTATCACGATCTATCGAACCACTCCCGCGATTTTCTTTTTGTCATCATGCATCAGAGAAGCAAGCGAGCCTATGTCACAGAATAGAAACGAAAAGGTATCCGAGCAATGAAAGCACCACTTTGAACCGGCCGGCGCAGTGGTAAAGATAACAAGAGAAACAACCGGGCACCAACTATGCATGTGTCCCCATATGTACAGTAAGCTGAGACAATGATGAAGCCAATATGTGACGAGACAAGATATAAGCCGAAGAAAAGCCAAGGAAACCTGAATGCAAATGCGAGGAAAGAATAAACAAATCGGATCAGTGACGATCACGGAAATCGTCCTCCTCTCCGGGGAGGATGATCTCGTGGCCGGATCCCTCGTAGACGAAGATAGCCGCCACGCATCCAAAAACGGACACCAGGCGATCAGCCACCAGGCAAACCCGACCATCCCGATCTCCAGCCGTATCCGTACCATGACCCGGAAAAGATGGGACCAATAGTCCGGAAGGCGGAGGACACCGACTGGCCAATCCCGTGGATGGTGCCCAGCACCGAGGGATGTGGCGAGCAGTTGTTCAGCAAGATGATCGAGGTCGGCAGCGTAAAAGTACGGGCCGTGACTTGCAGGAAAAGGACAACAATGATAGAAAACCAAACCCACGCTCCGTTGGCCTGTCCCGGGGGTGGTGCGCTGGACGGGGCAAGTGCGATATACGGGGCAAAGGCATAAGCCAGGGGGAACAAAGTCAAGAAGTACTGGTAACTCTTGGCCGTTCCCAAGCGGCTGTTGATTGCGGGATACACGGTGAACTGGAGGAGCATGCCGATGACACCCAGAATAGCCGTGGCGAATCCGACGCTCTGGGGCAGCATACCCAGTCCGCCGGTAAAGATGAATGGCAGCCTCTGAGCAGGGGCGGCAGGGTCGTTGGAATCATAACGGGGAGATGACAGGAAGAGCAGCCAGAGGTTGTTGAACGCACTGCATTGGTCAGCAGATGTACGAAGTGAACGCAATATGATCGAACCTACCCCATCTGGAAATCGAAGAAGGCCTGCGCCAAAAGTGTACACAACACGTTCTTCGTCCAAAGTCTGCGGAACGGCAGCGAGCGCTTGTGGCGCAGCGGCTTGGCCGCCTTCTCCTCCAGTTCGTAGCTCTCGGTAGGGTCGCGGTGGTGGCTCAACAGAGGACCATCCTCGTCGTAATCAGCAAAAGGCAGACGCTGGTACAACGGTGACGAAGAGGGAACGACGGCACGGATCCCGCGGGCGAAGATCCTGGCGGTAAAAACACCCAAGCCCGGTTTGCCCTTGCAAGCTTCCAAAGTCTGATCCGAATGTTAGCTTGGTTCATTGTCCGCAAAATGATTAACCGTACCTCCTCCAAGCCCATGCCAACACAGAATGCAGCAAAAGAGAGGAAAACAGCATTGGCCAACATCGGCAATGCATAAGGATAGCGCACGAGCCATTGTACACCATCCGCCCCGCCAAAAGAAGAGTTGGGGCCAAACAACGTCGGATAGCTGCGCACTGGATCGGCGAGCATACCACCCATAACTGAACCCATTAGCCGCTACTCACACACATACACCAAGCACGGGCCAAACTCACCAGGTCCGAACAAAGAGGCAATATTAAATCCAATTGGTAGAATTAGGAACGCCCGAGAATGGTATTTCTTCTCCTTGACGTTCTCCGCAATCATGGTCCGAATAATACCGACTGTACCGTTAATGGCACCGCCGAATGAACGCCAGAACACGGCCTGCGCGAACGACGTAGCAAAAGCGACCCCCAGACACGATACTGCCGTACCCAAAAGACCAACTAGAAGGACAAACTTCCGTCCACCCCATTCGGCATCAGCTACTCGACCCCAGGGAATCGCCGTGGCGAACTGGGCCGCGGTAAAGGCACCCTGGAGGATACCGGCCTGGGTGGACACATCTGCGTCGGAGAGGCTCTCATCAAAGGATTTGAGCTGGTAGAACATGTAAGCCTGCAACGAGGCAATTTGCAAAAAGTCAAATACACGACACAACCCTAACAAGGCCAATTGCTTCTTCCGCGGCAGGGTCATCCAAGTGACCGGCTGGACGCGGCGGCGGGTTAGCGGAGAACTGCTGCGGTTGCATGAAGGAGACCTGGGCGTGGCTCTGTGAACGGTTGCGGGCATGGCCGGATTGCTCGAATGAGGTGTTTCTCAGAGCCATATTCTCGTCGGCGTCGTCGCCGTATCGGTCTGATGAGCCCTCGGAAAGGTCGGCGAGGGAGATATTAGACTCGCCACGACGACGCTGCTGTGAAGAAAAATCTAGCGGAGAGGGTTCGCCTCCGTCGTGACCGGATGTCCAGGAAGTAGCCCGGGTGTGATGGGCATTCCGGTTTTTGGTGTTCG
Source organism: Aspergillus nomiae NRRL 13137 (assembly GCF_001204775.2). NCBI lineage: Eukaryota > Fungi > Ascomycota > Eurotiomycetes > Eurotiales > Aspergillaceae > Aspergillus > Aspergillus nomiae. Next base: position 3,651 of record NW_015378861.1, read on the forward strand.
AGTGCGACGAGGTACGTTGGTGTGTCGGCGTCAGCGCGGGGGTGGGCACGGGGGAGGTGCTGGACGTTGAGATAGATCTCAGGCGACTACTTTGTTGTAGCTCAAGCTTTGGCACAGGCATCGAGGGCTATGATAGGGTGCCAAGTGTCGGAGCCTACGTCAAGGAGTGAGACCGTGGGATTTGAGAAGAGGGGCCCAAAATAGTAGTTTCGGTAGTATAATATCGATGTGAAGATAAGCCGGACTATGCCCGCGCATGCGTGTCTATCTTTGCTTGATTGATGGAGATGAACACCTGCAACTAAGCCGAAAAGTAAAACCAAATCCAATCAAAAGAAATGACAACAAATTAACCATCCCATAAAAGAGTGAATGGGAAAGAGGAAGAGAAGTCGCACGATAAGGGAAAACGGAAAACGGCAAAAAAAGAAAAAGACTTGAGGTTGGCGATGTCGTAAAGGAGAAAGATTGAAATCCAATACCATTCGTTACTATACTTTACTGTACGCTGTCGATCGACAACCGCATGGAGATTGCGACGCTCGTCTCCACTGCTTGGCTGATGGATATTGATGGGTTTGGATTTTGCATTATTTATTATGTACGGCTCTATTTTCTATTTTTTTTTTTTTTTTTTTTAATTTTTAA
>NW_015378862.1:0-4256 GCF_001204775.2 Aspergillus nomiae NRRL 13137
GCTGGGGAATTCCCTCAGCTCATTTGCACGCATTCAGTACCTCTGCTTATCGGGACAAGAACCCGAGCATCTCCTTCTTCCATACTTCATTAAATCATCTTTATGCTATTTTTATGACTGTCCCCTTGTTCTCTGTTGCAGAACTAGGAGTAAAGCGGAATCCAATCAGCAGGAACCGCTGTAGTCGAGCTGGGCGGTACCCAAACGGGCAAGCGTATCTACTAGCGACATTTGTCGCTGGACCGGTCCCATCAGCCGCGGAAAGCGCCCGCGACCTTGCTGCTATGTACTTATCCTGATCCAGTAGTCTATACTATCGCGAGAGGGCGAACTAGAATACTAGTAGGAAGAACCTGGGTCAGACGGCACTCGATCCGCGAACAGGACGTCCGGCGGGGGGAGGAAGGGCGAAGTAAACATACCATCGGACCTGTCAGGCATACCGTACATCCTGACGAACAAAGAGAACGGCATTCCTTTCTTTTCCCAACGGTGAAAATGCCATGTTTCACACGGGATCTCGGACTCAAACCACCGAGTCATACATGTGACCGAGACCACTGGGATCGTGAACCCCGTAGATACGGTATGGGGTAGGGATGATGCAGGTCATCCTTCTCCCCGAAATCTGCTGTCGCTGAGAATACCATAACCATTGTACTCCGTAGTCTCACTAGACTCCATTAGAGAGGGGGGGGGGGAGGTTCGAGGAAGGGTGGCGGTATGGGGGTCCAGACTGGCCCCCGATTGACCCTCCGGAGCTTCGAAATATCCCGACATGGACCTTCGTCGTTCTTCTGCAGCTACACTCTATGGGGGTTTTTTTGTGTCTATCTACTCCAGATTTTCTCACCGAATCCCGCAAGAGCGGGTTTGTACGTACTACGGAGGGCCCTGACCCCCATACTAAAACGCAAAAGATATCCAAAACGAAGCTAAATAAAACCAAATCTGACTGTGGAGGAACAGCCTTGGTACTTTTACTCGCTCTCGTATACAGACAAGCCTTCTGTGGGAGGAGCTAAGAAAGTGTGGAGGAGATCCCGAACCGGCAAGTTCCCTGTAGCATCATGGGCGCCAGGCGAGCGACAATGCGGGAATAAACCGGGTTCAGGAAACTATAATGAAGAAGCGAAGGTTGGCATCTATCAGATGCGAGATGTCAGCCGATCTGGAGGCGAGCACGGCAACCACGACGTGGGTGGTTGGCGATAGACAACGAGAATTGAGAACGGTGGTTGGTAGGGAGGTGGTGACGAGGATCGTGTCAATGCCCATGCATGCATAGCAGAGAGCATGGGCATTAGAGCGCGTAGAATGCACCCTTGTGTTGTTATTGTTGTTGTCAAATGAAACACCTTAATTGGATACATCCACCGCCATCCTGAATTCTATCCTAATCGGGAGTTTCCGTTTTTGCGGCATGATGACGGTCGAGTTAGCGCGAGGCTTTTTGCCTTCCATCATCAATATCGCTCATTCACCTGTCATGATGCGGACCTCAGTACAGGATCATATCGGAAAAAGGACCAGCCACGGGCGATCGGCGGGCATGATCATGCATGAGAAAGCGCAACACCCTTTTTTATTTTATTTTTATTTTATCACGCATGCATGCATACAGCCCAACCTGTCAACGCCCATGGAAAAATATCGCAACGCAACGTGGTTATCGTCCCCCCCAGTTCAAGGTGCAGGAGAGCAACGCGATACCTCATAGCAATGCAGAAAGGTAAGATACGGCGGTAACTACGAACGGGTATGACTTCACAGGATCAACGCCGATGAAATCATCGATTGCAACCCATGTGTGAGGCGAATGCGACGGGAGGTCTGAAGCTATACTCTAATCTATTCTCAGATAGTTCAAGCTGATTATAGCTCCTAGTTTTATACACCAAACGGGACTACTGATAGGTGGTGGGAACCGAGAAGCTACTCAATGGCAAGGCCCGAATAATAATCCATGATCCCATCACAATAATACTAGCAGAGAAGCAGCCAAATGGAGAGGGCAATTGACTAGTTGGCGGAGACTCTCACGGTGAACGACCACTCACAGGAAATGACGCTCGTAAATGGAGACCTTTGGCTCCCCACGAGACAAGGACGGGACGAAACTCAATCAGCGTCAAGAGGATGCGGATTGGAGCGAGGCTAATGAAGGTGGAGTGGAGAGTCTCTCGACGCCCAGTCGTCATCCGCGCTCAGTCTTTGGTGGGAAGCAAAGACGATCGACTCCGGGTTAGGATTCTTTGGGTGAGGCTAGTTTAGTTACATTAGATAAATAAATGGTAATAAAAATAATATTAATACTAATCAGGATCGGAAAACCCAGGAAAATAAAACGAATAATTCAAATCAATCATCACTGGAAGTAAAATAAAATTATGAAAGAGCGACGCAGCGGGGCGTGGGATATGGCCACCGAGTGCGTCTGCAGAAGATAATAATTAGTATTGTTCATCATCATCATGACTGATAACAACAAATGATCGATAGGAAATACTAATCCTGATGACATAATGACTCGGGATTTGGGAATAGCGTCGTTACTCATGTTCTGGACATGAATGCCATGAGATGTGGTCAGGATTCGGTATCGAAAAGTGTAATCGCAGGGTCATGATGGCTTGACAGTTGGAAAAGAGATGGAAGCGAAAGAAGCAACAGAGGTACCTCTCTCTTTCAACCCGTACTGACTTTGTGTTGTTTTTTTTTTACCTTTCCCCGTCACAGTTCCCGTCGGGACCACCGACCATGGAGACGGTTTGATTCTACGACTCTCGAATGGAGTCTCGCGATGATCCATTGATTAAACCCTGTCCGAAGCATCGTATCATAATCAAACCATGCAGTGTCATCGACTCGACATTGTATCTGTTTACTATTTCTGTTTTTAATTTACACTCGTTTTGCCCTGCACCCGGAAATGGCATGGGATGGGATTTTCCTTTTCCAAGTTGCCCCTTGCGCTTTCCCGGTTGGCTGAGCTCGTGGTTATTGGTGACGGGAAGGTCGGGTAGGACGGCCCTTGAATGGTAACCGTAAGTAGGGAAACTCTGAAGTAAACCAGACGGAGTATTTTGCTGCACCAAAGTTGGCCAAGCAGAAACAATGTTAGTTTTGTTTGTTTGCCCTGTATGTCTCGTATGCACCAGTAACGGAACATTTTTATTTTACCCTACTTGGATTCTCGCCCTCTCTGTCGACTGCTACTATTGGATTCGAGAAGATGAGTCTTTCTTCTGCCTCTGCAAGGAGGTCAACAGGAGAAAAAAAAATAAGAAAAATGAAATATGAAATCAAAAAAGTAAATTGATGCAAAACCCTGACTTGTCATTTGCTGCAGGAAAGGAAGATAACAGAAACCGATAGTGTTTCTTGTCATTGTCTTATCCTTATTTTGCCCTTCCCTGGTGGTCTCAAATTTTCTGGAACTTTGACGGCAAATTTGATGATTATGATTATTCGAATCAATGGAAATTAGTATGGTCAATGGTAAGGAAAAAAAACGCCTCGTTGCAAGCGGTTGGAAAATCGCGCATAGTAAAAACGAGATTGAATGGAAGGATGAGGAAAATTAACGAGGGCCACCCGCACGCGGCACTGCGTACCGTAAGAGAATTCTGCCCACAATCATACCCCCAGAGTCAGGTACGAGAGCGAGAGACTCGCCGATAACTAGACCGATGGAGGCCGAGCCAAGCGGTATGGTATTTTACAGGTCACATACCTTCCTGTGGGTGGAATTCTGCCCTGTGGCCGATTTTACCGATGTATGGCAACGTACCATGACACCCCAGAATCCTCTCATCGCCCGTGGTTTACGCTTACTGTGAAGTGTATGGAGAGAGTGGAGGAGAGGGGGCGAACTCGGCACAGAGCTGCCGGTCATGGAGACTAAACGTACAGTAGAGATTACTCCATTGAGCATAGAGGACAAGGCACCGTAGGCGTAAGGCGGCGTACCATCGTGTTAATATGGAAAGGTAAGAGTTTTCCAAAGGGTAAGTCTAAACTGGATGCGGTAGGGGCCCACATTTATTCTGGAGAAAGGAGCCATTCAGGGAAGGGGAAAATGAAAAATGAAAAATATTTGAAGGTGGGAAAAAAAAATAAAAAATAAAAAATCTGCTCGCGAGGGCGTGCCGTTAAGCAAAAATGTGTGTGCGTGGGAGGATTAAACCCAAAGAGGGTCAGAGGTCGGGTCGGCCTTTCAGGGACAGTGAACTTTCGATCAAAGTGGCTACTGC
>NW_015378863.1:0-4237 GCF_001204775.2 Aspergillus nomiae NRRL 13137
TTACTTTTCTCTGACGTTTACATTCAGTGTACGGATCCTCCGTTGGTTTCGCCTCCTCCGTAAAGTTGCTTTCGGCCGCAACCATAGTGGCGGGAATGATTGATTGATTGATTGATTTTCCCGCAAGATCAGTGGAGTCGGTCACGCGGATGAGGGAACTGCGCGGTACCTTTTTACTTCTGGTTATTTTACTGTATTCGATCGTTAGGCGCAGTACCGTATGGTCAGCCCGATTTACTGTACCATGCAATCGATGGGGTACCATGTTGTTGATGACAGATGACGATGCTGACCCTCAAGGTATCCAGTTCGCAAGTATAGCGGAGGAGAGAGGCAAAAGGGGGAAAAAACGAGGGAAACCAGGTACTCGCGTTTTGAGCGGTTAGGTCAAAAAACGCTTAGGCATTGATCTCTTTCTTTTTTTTTTCTTTTTTCATCCTTGACTGTAGTCTGGTTGTATGTACATACTACGTGGAAGGATGACATTAGAATCGCGCTACCAGAAAACCCGCTGTCGCTGTCAAATGGACAACTGTCACTCTGGAGCAATGAATGAAAAGGTCACAAGCACACTCTCACACATACACACATACACACGTCCGCGCGCCGCCCACCCCCCACGGCAAAGTTCAAGTCAAAGTGGACGCATGCGAGCTCAGTTCACGTCGGATGCGGGGGGGGAAGGCGCGCTCAAGCAACGCTTGCCACTGGTTCCATGCTACAGTAGCCGTTGATTTCGGCTGGGTGAATATTTAGCCTCATGTTGGTTTATTATACCTTTCGTTGTCCAATTTGAAGAGGGCTGAGTGCGTAGGTTCGAGGAAAGTGTATCATGAAGAGACCGGGGAGGGAAATATTCAGACCAATTGGTTTCTGTCTTTTGTACTCTACTTGGTTCTTTTTGGTCGGATCGTCGCCGTCCGACGGTATGCGATGATGCTTGTCAACTGGGGGGGCTTCGATACATGCAGCCCTTTTTGCGCCTTGCGGCAATTAAACTTCCAAAGATCGTGGGCGGTCTTTTCTGTGTGATTTGATTTTTAATTTTAGTTTTATTTGTTTTTTTCCAGCGGTCAGATCTTGGGTTCGGTTCGCATCCTGGATGTTGTTATGGTGGTACATAATTAAGGAACTTAGTATGAGGGTGGTGTCTAACTGTTAATCATATTAATATCAATCGGACGTGTTATCGACGGGACGACCTAATTCTGAAAGAACGTGAACGAATCAATGATAGAGGCGACGATCGTAGCGATGTTTTCCTTGCCAGGTTAACACTCTCAAGATAGGTATCTCACTACGTGTACTTCCTTAGAGAACCCCATATATGGTGTATACTTCTGTATAGACCCATAAATAGTCGGGCCCGAGAATAAATAACAGGAAATGGGGCAGTACTTTTGGACACCCGTACAAGATGGTATTGTATTTATGTACTCAGAGTACTACACGTATGTATGTAGCTACCGAGGTCCTACAGAACACACCAGACAGATCCAATCGATAATGTAATGCAATAAGTGAAGGTTAATACTAGTTGATGATAGTGATTATAGCCATATCCATTATGGCCCGTCGAAGAGAATTTAGGGGACTTTACTCTGTCCCCCTATGACGTGCTGTGCCGTCATGGGCGTCGAATCCTGCCTGTGTCAAAGAACCGAACCAACTTAACCTCCCGTCGGTGGACTCCGACAAATCAAAGAACCAGTAAGGGGATTCCCTGGCCTCTGCCCCAATTGGGCAAGAATTGGCACAAATTAGAAAAGGAAAAAGAAAAAGAAAAAAGAACCAAAAGTCTTGAACTCACTTAACCTTCGACCTTTGGACTTTATTAAACCTTACGTGGAAATTTCGGATTCTTCCCCGAAACGTCTAAATTGATCGCATCCATCGTCCTCGGCAATTTAATCCTCATTATTGAATTGAGGGTTTTTTCGCCCATTCTTTTGGGTTGACCGATTCCCTTTTTCGGGGCTTCCTTGTTTTCTTTTGGCCTCTATTTTTTTTAGCTTGTCGAATGGGAATCGGAGATCTGACTATAGCTACAGGATGCTGCATAAAGATTATCTAGTCCTTACCAGTAGTGATCCCAAGTATAGCCTTAACGGGGTCTGGGATTTTGCAGGTCTCCATCAGTACTAGTAGTCAGCAGTGACTGACTGTGTTCCATGGATGAAGGATGCTGAGCTAAATTGCAATTGATACTCCGGAGTATGCTCCCCCAAAGGAGAAGAAAAGGGTAAGAGAATAAAAATTTAAAGCAGTAAATACCCTGTATCTGGATTATGATGTCAACTCTTTTAATTTTTCCAAAATCACGATCAGCAACAGCAATCGAACGCATTCTGATTCGGCCTTTCTTTCAATGCACCTGCCCCCCCCGATGACGATTGGTGTTGGTTGTGGATCGGCATTCCTGCACATCCTTTTCCCGGTTTCACCTTTTTTCCTCCTCTTTTTTCGCGTTTGCTTTTCTGCTTGGTTAGTCGCTCGCGGACACGATCCGCCAGAAAACTTTCGAACCCACGGGAATGGATCGTCCTGCTCTCAGGCCGTTGACTCGTGGACTGAAGGGGAAAGTTCAACGTTGGACTAACAAGCTTAGACCCTAGGCGGTTGACACCTTTACACCATGTGGACACGAGTAGGATCAATCCCGCTATGAGTATCCAGTTGGTGCTGGAGAATTCACGGGGAAAGTTCTACCTCGCTACGTACCTGTGAGTAAAACGGAACGTAAGCTTTTTCGCCTGACGATAACAGAAGATGGATTTCGCCGAAGATGAGGACATGTCCTGCTGGAGGAGTTTCAGCTGATGTTGGGCGATGGAACCGAGTTTCGGACTGCGAATATAGTTTGATATCATAGGTTCTCCTGGAAGTAGGCAGGCTTCCCTGGGAATCCACCAGCAATCCATGTAGTGCATACATCGCCTGCTGGTTTTGAAAGATGGAGAATTAAATGCCTTTCGCTTGATCGACATTGCATGACCTTCTCTTTTTTGTCTCCCCCCTGAGACGTTTGATGATTCATGATATTTCCTTTTCCTTGTTTTTCTTCCTCTGCTGCTTGCCTGCTGCATATATCGAAGTTCCCCATACAGTAGACTACGGAAGTGATACACAGAAGTAAAAGTACGTCCCGTGGCGGTATGATCCATCACCTCGGCACAGCGGGACGTTCCCAATATCAAGGACCATGGAATGCCCGTCGCTTAGCGATTTGGCTTGAAGACGATCGACTCGTGACAAAGTATAGCGCAATGTAGTCGAGAAATAGTTAACTGTTACCGAGTCAAGTAGTACGACTGTTGATATTAAATGGTACCCATGCCATCAGGTGAGGTCGCAAGTGAACCAAGCAGATTATACCATGGCAGGGGAACAGACAAAGAGTATAGTCATCATGGGTTCCCTGGTGAATCGTTCATCCAATGTGAGGTCTTCCGTTGTAATTTGCTCCTTCCAATCCTTTTTCTTTTTTATTTTCCCAGCTCACGGATCATCATACTGGCGGTGGATGAATGAGGATCAGCCTCGAATTCCACCGATGAGGGGCGCTGGTTGGTTGATATTCGCCCCCCTCAAGGGGACGGGGGTTCCCTCAGTGTCGAACCACAGCGAGAAGTGCACCCTCCCAGCAACCAGACTAATGTACACTAAAGGAAACTAAAAATTCCGACTACGAGAAGAACTAAAGGGGGACCGAACCCCTAAAAGGTTCAAGTCAAAATCACCCCCCTCCACCCAACCACGCCATCCCAATCAGGCGCTTCACCGAAACATCATTACTTGAGACTCTGTGCTTCCTCCCAGGTACATACGTACTATGGGCCATACTAAATATCTTAGTGTAGTTTTGTGACCATTACATACCATACCTTCAGGTCACAGAACTGCCTTTGCGATCGTTCCCAGTGGCGGCCACGAGTCTTTTGAGCCACCCAACTTTGTTTCGAAACCCATGTATCAGGAGAAAGGGATCGTATGAATATCAACGTCGTATTATAGAGGTAAAAAGAAGTAAATATAATAGAATAGAATAGAATAGAATAAAATAAGAAATAACAAATATTCAATTAAAAAAGAACATGCCCTATGGAAACATTAATAATCTAAAAAATAAAAATAAATAGAATTAAGTCGACATATGTACGGAGTTCGTAGGAGTTCCTCAACCAAGTGAAATAAAAAGAAATAATAATAATAATAAAATTAAAAAAAGAAGAGAGAA
>NW_015378864.1:0-4222 GCF_001204775.2 Aspergillus nomiae NRRL 13137
AGGTTTTTCCTTTTATTTCCATTTTTCTCAAAATGGTTCAGACTATTTCATCATCTTTATTAACTAATTTAGGTTTATTAAAATTTAATTATTAAACACCACTTACTCAACCTTTAACACCAAAAGATCCAATACGTGATTTAGAATTTAATTTAGTATATTGTATATTAGGTTTATAATTTCCTCTTATTACAGCTGAAGGATAACCTTTAATAGAAGAATAAGCATTTATTAAATTACCGCTATATCTAACTTTATGTTGAGATCTTGAAGCTGTATAACGTCTAGTTAATCTACCTGCAGCTTCTATTCTAACACCTGATACTCTTTTAAATTTTATATCATTTAATACAACTTTTTTAAGATATTTTGAACTTGTTTTATTTTGTTCTATTAATTTATTTAATAAATTATTTGTAGTATCAAGATTATTTAATTTAAATAAATTTTCTAATTCAAAAAATATTTTGATCTTTCATTTAATTTAATATCTTTAATTTTTGCTTTTCTAACTAAAGCTTTAAGATATCTTAATAATTTTCTTTTTTTTCTTAATTTTAATACTAAAGGTTGTGTAAAAATATCACTATTATAATAAAAGTATTTTAAATTAATAATATTAAATTCTACATTTTTTTTATATATTTTTCTTACTAAATTAATTAAACCTTGTAAATATGAATTTTCAAATTTAGCTTTATTAATATAAAGTAATTGTTTATAATACATGTAGTATTTTAATCTTTTAAGAGATTTTTTTATAAAATTTCTATAATAAAGATTTTGTACTGAATATACTTTTGAACTATAATTAGGTAAAACATTTGTTAATATTTTACTTTTTTCTTGTTGTTTGTTTAAGATATTCAATCCTACATTTCTTATTAACTGTAATTTTCTTACAAATCTAACCTTTTTAAATAAACTTAGATATCTTTTTCTTAATTTTAATAAGTAATTAAGTCTTTGTCTATTATATACATATAATGTTATATTTACATTATCATTAGTATGTTTAAATTCACCATCACTAATAAAGATTTTATTTGTAGATAATTTTCTTAATCTACGACGTAATTTTTCTTTTCTTAATTTAGATTCTATATTTAAATTATATGAATTAAAATAACCTTTAATTAATTTCATTACTAATCTGCTTGCAACAGGTATCAAACTTAAAGAATTTTTGTTGTAAACATAAATACTATTTTTTCAATCTCTTACAGCAGGAACTAAATCTTTATTACGTATAGTAACATTTTCACTATTTAATGATTTTTTCTTATATGTATTTTTTAATTTTGATTTTATAATATTTAGCATATTTATATTTAATTATAATATTAATATAATTAATAAAATTAATTATATAATATTTAAGCTTGGTATAAAACCAAGTCTATTTCATTATTATTACTAATAATTATTATACAATTTTTTTCTTTTAGTTAATAAAGATGTTGGGCATTAAAAAAAGGATTATTGTTAGCAATACTCACCTTTTAGTCGTTGAACGTCCTTATTTTATCTTAAGATTTTATCCTAAAATTAAGCGCAGAATTTCTGCTACTTTTGCTAAAATAAGTTTCGCTTCAAATACACTTAAATTATTTATAAGTTATCTTTGAAATTTACCCAATATATTACCAATATTTTTTAATATTGGAGGACTCACAGATATAAATCCCTAGCGTAACTTTTTCTTTAATCCAAGACCTTTCCTTTATGCATCTTGTGATCATATGCCCCGCTTACGCGACTGATAGACTTGTAGGTCAAACAGTAAAGCAAGATTTAGCCATTAAACTTTTAAAGTATAATTAATTATCATATCAATAAAGATAAAATACAATATTAATATGAGAAAAAACTTTTAAATATCCCGGAGGGAATCACTCCCTCCCCGGGTAAAGTTTAAAATACATCTATTCACCATATAGTTAAAATCTTACTTAAATAAAAAATAAATATTGAACTTAATCTAACAATAACTGTATAATTATGAATATAATTATAACAAATTAAAATATTTGTAAAGAAATTTACAAATTTACAAAATGAACTTTGGATATACCCAGGTACTTTTTGTGGGATCTGTGCCCCGCATAAACTGCCTCCCAATCCTCAAGAGCATATAGTAGGAAACGAATAAAGGTGTTTCATTGTTATCAAACAACTACCTTATACACTCGAAATCATCCTAAATTTTCACTCTTGCAATTAGTAACAGTAAAGCTGCATAGGGTCTTCTCGTCTATCTAGAGGTAAACAGTATCTGCACTGCTATTCCAATTTCACTGAGACAATCATCGAGACAGCTGTTGTATCGTTAAGTCATTCATGCAGGACCGCATTTAACGGCCAAGGTATTTCGCTACCTTAGGACCCTCATAGGTAAGGCCGCCATTAATCGGGGTATCCTTCAAAACCTCAGTTAAAAACCAAGGTAAATCCGTTACCCAGCCGACATTGGGCAGACATCACACTCAATACTTTGATATTTTATCTTTGCAGAGTGCTGTGTTTTTATTAAACAGTCGTACAACATTATTTCATGTTTCCTCTTATGATTAGTTTAATTAAATCATATCATAAGATATGTTAAACTAATCATAATGGCCCTCCTTATCCCGAAGTTACGGTAGTCAATTTGCCGAGTTCCTTAATGATTGTTCACTCAAACGCCTTTGTATTCTCTACTTGCTTACTTGTGATAGTATCTAGGTACGGTATATATAAACCTTACTTATACAATAGTATAAGAATAAAATATATTCAATATAGATAAAATCTATACAATCTTGAAAACTTGTAACAAGAAAATTATATATGATATAACATACCTATATTGCATTATACTCACGAAATAAAGATTATTTATTCGCTTATCATAAAAAATTTTCCAGAACCTTTATTACTTGTTAAAGGTTTTGTTTTTTATTTTTTAAGTATTTATATATAAATATCATCAAAATTACCTTTTGATTAATATTTTTAGATACCGAAAATTAAATAAAATACCATAAGCTTAAGGCGAGGATATTCCTTTTTCGTTACTCATGTCAGCATTCTCTCTTGGATTATATCGATGGATTATATTAATAATAAAGACAGATTTAATCTATCTATATATTCATCTAAACATTATACCTTTTAGGTATAATAATATTACATAAATATCTTTAATAAATAAATATTTTTAATAATAATCCATACTTATTATTTCTTAGAAGAAATAATAATTAATATTTATCCAATGTTCCGCTACCCCACATATACAATATTAATATTATAAATATGTGTACAAGGTTTCGGTATATTGTTTAGATCCGTTAAATTTTCGGTGTTTTTTTCTAAATAAATTAATCAGTGCTCTGTTACGAGGTCTTCAAAAAATGGCCGCTTCTAAGCCTATTTCCTGATTGTTTTTAAAAAAAACATCCTTAATTTCACTCAACAATAATTTTGGAACCTTAACTCTTGTTCTGGGCTGTTTCCCTTTAGACATACAACCTTATCGCACTATGTCTGATTATTCAACATTCATCTTTGCCATTCCGAGTGCAAATACTCTCCGGTAAAGTCACTACAACCCCCCGATGTTGACAAAATCAAAAGATATTGTCCGAGATCACAGTTCTGTACCTGCTAAGATGTTAGTTAAATTACCTACTCATATAGGTTTCGCGGAAAACCAGCTATACTAGTCAGTTTTGTCTTTCACTAACTTACCACAATTCTTCGGATATCTATACAACGATAACCCGTTCGGGCTTTTATAACCCTGACCATGGTAAGATCACTAGCCTTCGGGTCTAATTCTAGATACTTATTCATTTTCTCATAATTGGTTTATCTAAGCTAGTTTCATGCGCAAAGCGCACGAAATCATTGCTTGCATCTAAAATTAACTTGCTGACCCATTATGCAAAAGGTACACTCTTATTACTTATTTAAATTTTCACTCGAGCTGCTTATAAAACTACTATTTCAAATTTTACCTCACGGTACTTTTCACTATCGCTTATATATCATATTTAGCCTTAGAGGAAGGTTCCCCTATATTCAAACAGATTTTAATCCATTTTACTTTAACAAGTTTTGTTAATAGGCTCTTGTTATTTAGTTTGCACCAAATAACAATCTCGTTTGATTTCTTTTCCTAAAGTTACTAAGATATTTCAATTCACTTCGTTTATTATTCGATTTCTCTTAGAAACTA
>NW_015378865.1:0-4216 GCF_001204775.2 Aspergillus nomiae NRRL 13137
TTATTATATATTTTTAATTTTAAGGAAAAATTAATAAAAAAATAATAAAATAAAATGGCTATATTAAGCTACATATAGTAATAAGAAAGCCATCATCAATGCGAATAATCCAGTTGCTTCAGCAAAAGCAAAACCTAGAATAGCATAAGAGAATAATTGTCCTCTTAATGATGGATTTCTAGCAACACCTAATATAAGTGCACCGAAAACAACTCCGATACCTACACCAGCTCCGATTAAACCTGTTGTAGCCATTCCTGTTCCAATTATTTTTGCTGCTTGTATCATAATATATTATAAATATTAGTGTACAGCTTTTTAGTAGAGGTAACCTCGATTAATATATATATATATGTTATTATTATTTGTAAATACAAATAAAATAAATAAGTTTTATCTAAATTTAATATCAATAATTCATCATTTAAAAACTATACATAAACATTAATCTCCTATAGATTCATAAGTGCATCGAATGCTGCACGTGTATCATCTATTACTTCAGTAGTAATAGATAGATATTGTGTATTTGTTCGACTTAAATGTTCATCAATAGCCCTAATAGCATATGCGTTAAAATTAATGTCCGGTAGACAATCTAAAGCCCCCATTATAAATTCTGCAGAACTATCAACTTCTAGATCAGCATTTTGATGACTAAAAGATTCAATTACTCATCCGTTATAATGGTAAATAATACCAGGACGACCAAATTCATCTCTAAATTCAACATAAGTACTATGATCTGTTGAATAACCACTATCTATACTTCTAGGTCTAAGACGAACATAATCTGTATTGAATTGACCTCTAGTTATTCTTAGTGCTCTTGTACCTCCACTTAGGAGTCTAACATTATCTATGTGATTATGTATATCATCTAATCTATCATTAAAGGATCTTATATAAATATTTCTCTCTTGAATTGTAGCTGGACATACTCTTCGTCCATCAAGACATAACACACCACCGACAACACTAAAAGGATTTCTAGCCATTGTCACTACTTTTCCTTTATGTTTAAGGATAACATATTTAGGCTTAAAGTAGTCTGATATATATTTATTATGAAAATAAAATCTACAGATTTTACCAAATATTTTACTTCTTTTTATTATACCTCAGTATCATAAAAAAGTACAACGTACATATAAATAATGGTCACAATTTATAATAATTTTTAATGTTGCCAGTAACGTTACAAAACCATACTTGATTGCACAGGTAAACTTGCAAAAGCATGAGGTTTAGGTGGACTTGTTAAACATCATTCTAATGAATTATTATTTCTAGTGAATAACACTTGGAATGTATCACTAAATAATTGTGGAGTTAATCAAGGGTATCTTGAAACTGCTTTACCTTCTGTTAATTGTTTATAAATAATAGTTAAGAAATATCATGTAGCTACAACACTAACAATAGAACCAACACTACTTACTAAATTTCAACCATAGAAAGCATCAGGATAATCACTTATTCTTCTAGGCATACCTTGTAAACCTAAGAAGTGTTGTGGGAAGAATGTTAGATTAACACCAACAAATAAAATTCAGAAATGTACTTTAGCTGCAAATTGATCATAAGATAAACCTAATAATTTAGGTATTCAGAAATATCAACCACTAAATAAAGCAAATACAGCACCCATAGATAATACATAGTGGAAATGAGCAACTACATAGTAAGTCTTTGTTACTTTACAATAAAATAAAAAGATTTAAGAATCAATCATGTTTATAGTAAATTATTAATGTTTATATTAAAATTTTTAAACAAAATATTTAAGTTTTTTTTAATGTTTATATGAATTTTTTAATCTCTTAAATTGTGAGACATGATCAGTTAATTTTGTCTCATAATTAGGATCTATATCAAATAAATCCTCTTCTACAGATATACCTAGATGTAATAAATTTTCTGTTTTATCTAAATGAGTATGTATTAAGTTATCTAGAAGATTTACTCTAGCCGAAATAAGTTTAGCTTGAGCTTTTGATATACCATCTGGTACTTGTATAGATAAATTACCTTGTGCATCAGTAACTACATTGATATCATGTGTTATAATTTGATTATTAAATTGATTGATAAAATCAGCTAATTGAGGTAACAATCTAGCCAATTCAGTAACAATCTCAAGTATATCAATATTAGATTCTAAAGGTTTACTTGCAAAACAATGAGGTTTAGCTATAGATATCTTTGATATCATTTTAAAAAAATTTAAAAAATTAAATAATGTTCATTTAAACATTAAATTTAATATTACTAGTATTAAAACTATAGTAATAAATAAAGTGTGAAAATATTCATAAGTCTATATTTTTCACAAGATTAATATTATTATAATTATCTTTGATAAACATAATAATTATTAATTTCATTTTTTGCATCACTTCCATGATGGACCGGACCATAACTTATCTAATTACTTAACTTAATAAGCTTTCGATTGCCACGTTTGGCCTCTACGGAACCTACTAACAAATTCAATTTGCTTTGGTTTCCACGGTATTCTCAAATATCATAATAAATTTTTTGCTTTATAAAAAATAATATAAGTATTTACCGTTAGCAATAATTATTAAAATTATTACCGGAATAAAAAAAATGAAAAATTTTATTCATGGTGGCATACAACATGACACTTACTATTTTGAAATATTTTTAATAAATACATCTAAAGATTTGGATTTATTACCCAATAAAGGATATAATTTACAATGACTTATAATATAATTTAAAGTTTCTTTTTTATAAATTTCTAATAAATAAGAAGTTTTAGAAGTATTTTTAATTTTAACACTTACAGAAAAAAAATTTTTAATAATATTTAATAAATAATAATCATCATTCATTTTTATTGAAAATGAATGATTTCCATTTTCTCTTATTAAAAAGCAACCTTTAGCTTCAATAAACCCACTTAATCAAATAGGAAAATAATCAGGAATAATAAAATTATTATTTTTATTAAAATTTTTAATTAGATTAGATTGAGAACTATACTTTAAATTTCTATTTAATAAATAATTATTTACTGAAGTATCTTTTAAACAAACTTTTAAAAAATTTAATTGACAAATTAATCTCGAAGTTAAAGGAGAATATTTTTCAAAAATTTCAACACAATTGAATATTTTTTTATTTTCATCAACTGTTCAAATAACTTCTTTATTTGAATTTACAATTCTTACTTCACCTCCTATAACTTTAGCTATTTCAATTAACATATTATAATTTAATTTATTATAATTTAATTTAATTATAAGTCTATATTGTAAAGATTTTTTTCGAAAATGATTAATTTGTATATTACCATTTCCATCCATTAAACCAACCCAAAACATTTTTATATATTTATTATTATTATTATAACATATATTATTACTTTTACCATCGTAAATTATTAATATTTAATAATAAGATAGAAAAAATTGTAAATAATACATAGTGTTTATCATGGAAAGCAACGTCAAGTGATGCGTTGGCTAAAACAACACCACTTAATCCTCCAATAGTGAATAACACAACAAATCCTAATGCAAATAACATAGGAGGTGTTAAGTGTAATGATCCACCATAACAAGTAGCTAATCAACTGAATATTTTAATTCCAGTAGGTACTGCAATAATTAAAGTAGCAGCTGTGAAATAAGCTCTTGTATCAACGTCTAGACCAACTGTATACATGTGATGACTTCAAACTATGAAACCTAAAACACCAATAGACATCATGGCATAAACCATACCTAAGTAACCGAATACATTTTTACCTGATCCTGCGGCAATAACTGTACTAATTATACCAAATCCTGGTATAATTAAAATGTAAACTTCCGGATGTCCAAAGAATCAGAACAGATGCTGGAATAAAATAGGATCACCACCTCCGGCTACTTCAAAGAATGAAGTATTGAAGTTTCTATCAGTTAAAACCATAGTAATACCTCCGGCTAATACAGGTAATGATAATAATAATAACACTGCTGTTATTATTACAGCTCAACCAAATAAAGCCAATTTATGTAAACGTATACCTGGACTTCTCATATTTAAAATAGTTGTAATAAAATTCATAGCACCTAACATACTACTAATACCACTTAAGTGTAAACCAAAAATTGCTAAATCAACACTTGGTCCACTGTGTGATTGGATTCCAGATAATGGTGGATAAAGAGTTCAACCTGTACCAGCACCATTTTCTATA
>NW_015378866.1:0-4207 GCF_001204775.2 Aspergillus nomiae NRRL 13137
TTTTGTTTTGTTTCATTGTTGTTATTATTATTATTATTATTAAAACAAAACAAAAAAGAAACCCTCAAAAGATCCTGAAATCAAACAGAAATGGAAAATACCTCATTCAACCTCTGCTGATCTGGCACTATGACCTGTGCTAGACCAACAATTTCTACCGATGGAGCTATCTATGCAGTGTGCGACAAGTGGCAATGATCGTTTGGGGGCCCGTCTTGTGTTAAGCTTTTAGGAGAATCATCCGAGTTCCCAGGGTTGGGCTCGTGATCAGAGACGGGCACTAAATGGCCGAAGAGAGAACATTCGATGCATGGGTTCCAATTAGTACTCCGTCCACTCTAAGACCAAAATGACCAAATCCTCCGGTTTGACTTATTCGGCATGCGTTTGCCGAGAGAAGGTGGAAACGGTGATCAAAGAGAAACTCCTCCAGTTGTGCCGTAATGCCGTTTAATGCACAGGGCGGAGGTCATAGTAACCAGTAGTACAAAGTACAGTACTCTCGAGAGGTATATGTATGGTATTGTAAGGATACCACTGTATCTCCGTATGAGGTGTGTATCCCGGTGAAATCAGGAGGTGGAAAATCTGGAAGACAATCGTCAGAATGTCACCAATCCCTGAAGGACCCTAACCTGCTCCAACAGGTTCTAACAATTAAGGTCTGCTACAAACTATCGAAGCTCGGCGGAGAATGGAGATCCAATGCTACTCGGATATACGGAGTCTGGTTAAGAATAGCAATCCTGACTTTCAAGAACTGAACCTTGGCATTTTTGGAGCAGAAGAGGATTTAAAGAAAAAGAAAAAATTTTCTTCTCTGTTGATGTAATCAACACTTGACTAAAACGAGGGTTATTGCTGATTTAGGAAATTCAAAACATGATGATGGAGCTAGGGAAGATGGCACCTCCGAGGTCCGAGCCAAGGCCTCCGACCCCGAGTACAAGTCGTCCCGCTTTACCCGCACTTCCGCGCTCCGTAGGTATGGTAAATTGTATCTGGTTTAGTCAACTGTTCCTCCAGTAATATACTGGGTACTGGTAGTACGACAGGTAATATATTCGAGATCACTCAGTATTTATAATACAGAAAGCGGTGTTTCTCAATGTGTTCAAAGATGTTGCTCTGCCTCTTGGGAATGTGTTGTTGCTGTTGTTAAAAAGAAAAGGCTACTGCAGGGTCGAACATCCCCATATAAAATCTAGTTCACAAAGCAACCGTGGGAGGTCCGGTATTAACAGTACCGTAAATTACAGAAGCTCCACCGCATAACCTACTGAACTAGGACGAGACCAATGATCGCCCAGCCATCCCATACTTTGCTCTGCCTGGAGTGCGTCAATAAGACGGAGTACATACGTTCCTTCGTCAGGCTATAATAATATTAATTAGAAGTAAGAACTAGATCCATTACAAGTAAATAAGGAATTAAAAAAATAAATAAAAATAAAAATAAAAATTCATAAATGAAAAAACCTGAGTAATCACCCAGTAATATTACCCATCGCTCATAGCCATCATCATCCATCAATCTACTCCGGACTACAGATTAGTTAAAAGCAAGTTCAAACCCTCCAGAACCCATACTTCCTTTGGTTTCTGGACTGTCTTATATCAGCGGCTACCATATAACTCTCACGTACCTTCCCATAGTCACTGCAACCTTCGCCGTTCCACTTCTTGGGTGCAACCATTCTGGCCATTACTCATTACCTCGTCTTCCCATGCGACTGACGCCTCGCATTGGTCCTTGATCTTGTCCACCCGTTGGCCTTTGCAAACCTTCTGTCTCCTTCTCCCCGACATCGTTATATCATCGATCAACCTTAACGCATTGTCGGTCGATCCCTTGGAACTACTACTATTGCAGCACCCCAGAACACGAATGAACAATCACTGGAAGAATCTCACGTACCAACCCGACTTCTAATTTCCAGTAGTCTTAAAGATTATACCTATTCTACTTTTACTCCTTACAAATTACCCTTTTTATTTTATTATTATTGCTATTGTTATTCTGATTCTTATCATCTCGATTCCTCTGGTCTCCTCTCTGTCTCCTACTTGTTACTTTTTCCCATTCCCGCCCATATCTATACAGCTGTACTACACAATGACAGCACGCCAATCATCACCTACATCAGAACACTCTCATTCGGACAGCAATGTTCGCAAGAGGGTATGTAAGGCATGCGATCGGTGCAGGCTGAAGAAATCCAAGGTAAGCAAGTTCGAGGCCCAAGCATCAGCACGCTCTGATGCACTGACCGGTGCAGTGTGATGGAGGCAACCCATGTGGTCGCTGTAGGACAGACAATGCCATTTGCGTCTTTGGCGAGAGGAAGAAGGCTCACGATAAAGTGTACCCGAAGGGGTGAGCTTGCACCTGGCATTGATAATTTTACGTGTGGTTTCTCCGCAGGACTTGATCGCTAACCATATCCTACTCGGGTGTAGATATGTTGAGATGCTTGAGCAACAACAAGCGTGGCTAGTCTATGGGCTTCAAGAACTATATCGACGCACCAGCGAAGGCGAAGGGTGGCCTGGGGAACCGTTGAAATGCGAAGCCAACGGCCACCCTCTCACTCACGACCTGCTCACCCGATTAGGCGCTTTGGACCAGAGCAAGGGCGAGCGTTTTGAGGAGAACACCGACTCTATGCAGCAAGACCTATGGAAGCAGAACGCAGGGCATATGCAGCGCCAGGACTCGTCAGACGGCAGTTCAGAAAGTGCACAATCACCCGTTCTTCCCACCCGTTTCCCAGACGCTTTTACGCGACAACCACTTACTCCGCCTACGTTCAGCCCTCCTTTGCGGCAAGGACCTACAATCAAGACGGAACCTCAAATTGTGCCCAATACGCCTAGCTTCATCCCGCCGATGGCTATGCACGGGGACGTGGTCAACCCTCTCGCGTTACAAGATCCGCAACAATGGCCGAGCAGCTTAGGGAGTTTCGACGACATGGACCTGATGGCGACTGCCGATTACAATAACCTGTCATTCGATGACCCAGTCTCTTCTCCGATGTTCAATCGCCAAATTCCTATGAATTGCATATCGTATATGGATGCAAAGAATGACTACGAAGATATTAGTCAATTCTTGAATGCGAATCCACCGGAAATAACGTCTAGCTGAGCCGCACATATCGACGGAGAGTAACATGCCAGCGAAGCATGGCTTTTCTTCTGCCTCGACGCTACTTGCATACGCCTATGACGTGACGCATGTACATTACACATGTTTTTCTTCGATTTACTAATGCTGTGGTTACTTGCCTGATAATTTTTCTGGGCGGTGGATCTCTTTACGATAGGGTTTGAAGGGTCCATCACACTGTACAGTCTTTATTCGTTCCGGGGCTACTAGTGTCACATCGTGAATGCGACACTCGAATGCGATTCGACGCAAACGCCCCTTTGGTGCTCTGGAGTTGGGAGGCAAAACATTAGCTGGGTTTACAGGGCTACGGAGAAGATTATTCTTCCCATTATTATTGTTATTATTCTTTCATGTCTGTATCGAGGGCTGGTTACCACTTTAGTCTTGTGAATGGTCGACTATTCCGGCGTCCGGTCTGGGATGCCTTACATATCATGATATAGAACCATGAACCGTGCAGTTCGGCTAATATGATTGTCGAATTATCTTCACATACTCCGTATATCTGCCTGGGTTTCAAAGAGAATTGGGTCGAGTATCTCATACAGGCCAGGCACGGGCGGAGTGACGTCGAGAGTGGATGACTAATCGGTAACGGAGGGACATCGATGATTCATCTCCGATTCTTATCTCCGCCCCGCCCTGTACATTAGGTACTTGATGACGCCCCAAAGCTTCTGGTACCACCGTCTGTAGTATGTACATACATACTAACCTAGTATGTTCCTCGATCGAAACGGCTTCTGGAGTTGCATGATAGTGCAGGAAGTTTTCAAGACGGTGATACTATGACTGACCTAGTCTCATTGTTAAGGATTAGGGCCAAGGGGGAAAAAACCCCACGAAAGTCTACAATGGTCACAGAGCAACCAGGTAGTGTATCGTATTTCACTTTACTGTTACTTCTTCCAGTAGTACTACGACGTTCGAAGAGTTGTCAAGAATGAGAAGGTCACAGCCCCACTCGTGGACCCTCTGGCACGGTACCGGTCCAGGCCAGCCGAGCTTGTGGAAGGGAAAAAGACAAAAAAA
>NW_015378867.1:0-4169 GCF_001204775.2 Aspergillus nomiae NRRL 13137
GCAGAGACCACTTCAAATGTCTCATCTGGCCGACCTTCATCGCCGGCGCAGAATGCACCGATCCTTCCCTCCGGCCCATCCTCCTCCAGACCCTCAGCGCCATCTACTACGACGTCACATCCGTGAACGTCCGCAACGCAGCCTGGGTCCTAAGTCTGATGTGGCAGAAGCGGGACTCGAAACGGGCTCAGCAGCAGCAACAACAACAACAACAACAACAACAGCAAGATAATAACCTCTTTGGGTCCTTTGTTCATGATGATGGGGACGATTTCGACTGGATCCAGGAACTGGACGATTCGAGGATCGATTGGTTATTCATATGATTCTATGTATACAGTATATTTAATGCCCTTTTATCATGAGTATGATGTTACGGATGTACATATTGAATATAATTTGTTTGTTAGATATCCCCTTTTTCGGTCTGAAAGAAATACAAATTTGGAATATAACATCATAATCTGCACAAATGATTTTTTTTTCCCAAGCAATCCCAGAGATATATAGAAGCAAGTCCAAGTAGCAGGCCACGAGATCTCCAACCAGAATGGAAGATTTCAATTCGACTATATCAAGTACCATTGAAGAGGAAAGTTATTTAACAAGAACGGGAAAAAAAATGCATATGGGTGAAATCGAGCAGAACGAAGGGAACATGGAGACGGGGGGAATCTGGCAGGGTGGAGAGAGACGCATAGTAGGGGAATCAATTCAGCTCCTATGGAAAGAAAACACAAAAAGAAAAGAAAAATCCGCTCAGTGGAACAAACCGAATGGTATAATAGCAAACGGAACCTGAAGCAGGAACGGGTAGATCAAGATCTGTCGGAGCCGGAAAAGGGGGGCTATCCTGACTGTTTTCTGTATTGAACTCTGTACACCGGCAAAGCGTTATCCGACAAGACTCTGTGGATCGTCTGTTTCGACCAAGCGAAGATATATATCTCAATATGTAGAGGAGAGAATGATGTTAGAAAAAAGGAAGGGAGAAGGTGAATAGAAGAGGAAGCACTGCAATACAAATCGAGAAAAAAAAGTAGATGCCAGATGAGGGATATATGCGTACTCCTGCCCATCTAAATGCAGCGATCTTAAGAAAAGAAAAACGCTCATCATTGCAAAGATGCAAGGCAAAATGGAAAATCACGTCACAAAAGGAAATTGCTACAAATGCACGACAAAGGAAATAATAGTGGTTGGTTGAGGGTCCATATCAAGGATACTCCAAGACCTGTCAACAATAGAAAGTATGCAAGTCACATCACCCCGGAGACATCAGGAAGAAGCAAAGAAACTGTGTGATAGTCCGGGACCAGAGAAAGAAAAGTTAAAATTGCGATCCTGCGCAGTAACCAACCCCGATGTCAAGCGCGGGAGAGATGTTAGATAAATGTCATGCTCGGACAATGGTTGAAAAGATTGTACCTGTGGCCGTCGCCGAGGAAGGCCTTGTATAAGTTCTGGCGAGCACGTCGTCTAGAAAACAGCTGCCAGGCCATTCTTTGAATGCCTTCTACTGAACCTTTTCTTTCCTTTGACGGAATCCGAATCTGCAGGCTGATGTTTAACTAGAGTGGCTCGTCCAGGTGGGTTCTCGTGGTGAACCTCAGAGTTGCGGTCCAATGTGTTGGCGTGGCTCGACAGCTCCGACGATATGTCGCGGAAAGCCTCGTCGGCCGAGTATGTCCCATTCGCTTGCTGAGTCAAAGCCATCTCTCGTGCACGATCCAACGAATCCACCCATTCCTGCGCATTGGCAGCATTCGCACCAGAGTTGCTAGATGATGGTTTAGGGTCTTCGAAAACGTAATGTTTATCACGCTACACACGCAGATTAGCATTAGTTCGCCTATGTCACATGCAAAGATAAACATACCGTGTCAACGACCCAGCAAGGGAGCCCTTTCGAATCCGTTGAGGAGCGCCAGTGTGTTCCTGGAGATAGCAGGGAAATCTCCAGCTTTGCCTTTTTCTCATCTCCACCAGCCGCGGCCATAATAATACGTGCAGAGGAGGTGACCATGACCAGCCGCTGCCGCTTCTTTGTTGTGCTTCCCCCGAAGAAGCGCGCGAACTTTTTCGGCGCTTCGCTCTCGCCACCCCCACTCTTGGTGGAAGGACTATGCACAGCTGGCGAAGACAGTACCAGGAGGTTTCCCAGTTTTAATATCCTTTCATTGCTTTTAGTAAGCACGGGCGACCATTCAATGTCGAGCTGGCTTGGAGGGGGCAATTCCGTGACAAGTCTAGGGACAACTCTAGGATTGGCGCTGTTGGTACTTGATGGTCCTGCATTGATACCCGCAGAAAAGGCGTCCCCTTCCCCAGCTCCGTTCAATTTGATCGGCTCGCGGGGTGGAGGAACATAAGCTTTGAGACGGGGCGCTTTTTGTTTCCACAAGTCTGGGCCCCATGTCATGCCCCGGAAAAACTCGTGGTTCTTGATGTGTTCGATTGGCAGCCGACGAGTTGGGTCCAATACAAGGAGACGCTCGACGAGGTCACGAGCAACATCAGGGAAACCGAGAGGAAACTCATACTCGAGTCCAACGATCTTTTGGAAAGTAAGGTATTCGTTCGCTGCTTTGAATGGAGGGCGACCAGCCAAGAGTTGATAGATGATGCAGCCAAATGCCCACAGGTCACTTGCCTTGCACGCGTTCTTGTCTGTTAATAGTTCGGGGCTGACATACTCAGCCGTACCAACAAAGGAGCTTGCCCGCTCTTCTTCAGGGATGTCTGTTGAGTCCAATGGCGGCATCCCACTCGTGCTCGAGTCTGGTTTGCGCTGGCTCTTGAGAATCTTTGCCGTGCCGAAATCGGTTATTTTGATGTGCATCTGGCTGTCAAGGAGAACGTTCTCCGGCTTCAGATCGCGATGGATAACGCCACGCTTATGCATGTAGTCTATAGTGTCTAAAATCTGAGCCCCGTAGAACCTCGTGCACTCTTCGTCAAAAGTGGTCATGCGTTTCAACACCCCCAACAACTCACCACCCTTGCAAAGATCCAACACAAAATATAGCGAGCGTTCATCTTGGAAGGTATAATAGAGTCGGACGATACCGGGATGTTCAGTAAGCCGGTTGAGGGTATCCTTCTCGATATTCACATATTTCACCTTCTTCTCTTTGATGATATGCCTTTTATCCAAGATCTTGATGGCGTATTCCTTGAGCGTTTGACGATCTGTCCCGAGTACAACAGTGCTGTATGAGCCTTCTCCCAGGGTGCTGCCGAACGAAAAGTCGCGAACTCCCTTTTTGATGTACCGAGCAACGGGCTTCCCGTTGGCATCAATCTCTTGCCTGACTGCCACCGCGGCCCCTCGGTCATTCCAGTCCTCGCCGTTCGAGGATTGGCCATTTTCCACCGCATACGGGGCCCGGCGAGTTGTGGAGCCCCTGAGGGACGCGCACGAGCACGGGACGGTTGGCGCATCACCATGGGCCCATTGCCCATCGGTAGCTGCGCTGTTCTATACGACCGATCACTGTGGCTATTATCGCGTACCGGAACCCCTGCCTGGTAAGCTGCAGAACCACCACGGGATTCCGCCCGGGCCTGGCTTTCGGAGGCGGACGATGCGGCGGAATCAGTACGAATCCGATAGGAACCCTCCCGGGCCGCTAATGTCGACGTAGACCCATTCGCATATGCGTAGAGGCCCGACAAAGGGCGAGAGGAGCCCAAAGAACGGTTCTGTTGTGAAGATTGAGGGTATGGTTGTTGGGAGATATAGGCGGGAGTTTGCTGGGCAGGCTGCGGTGAATCGGTCTGAGGAAGATATGTGGAACTTCGATTCTCAACTGGCTTAGCCAACGGCTCAGTTATAGCCGGGGCATCGTGAGGATATTCCGCGGAGGGCGGTATTGATGGCTGGGGTGGTGTTGTCGACAGAGGATTGTCTAGTTGTTCGGACCGAGTCGATTCGCGCGTTGGTTCGGAATCTGCTGGTGGTTCAGAAGCAGCAGTCGGGGCGGGAGTGGTCGCATCCTCGGACGAATGTAACGACGAATCATCCGGGTTTGCAATCCGTAGACCTCCCAAGGATTGGGACAGGCTGAGATCCCCATCCATGATGGGCACGGGTGGTTATGGAGAGATCACGGTGGAGGTCGAAAGGGGGGGGCGGAAAAAGATACGGGGCGGACGGGTTTGGCGGC
>NW_015378868.1:0-4147 GCF_001204775.2 Aspergillus nomiae NRRL 13137
TTTTTTTTTTTTTTTTTTTTAAACTGGTTTTCATCCTTTGATCCGTACAAACAAGTCAAACTCCGTCCCGAGAGGTGCTCGGGCCTCTTGAGGTTCGCAGTGTCCCGACAGTCAGGAAACAGCTGCGGATGCGAGAGCGCCGTTCGCTCCACTCTAACTACCCCCCTACAGGGTATCCTGCATAGGGACTGGCTCATTGGCTTTTTGGGGTTACACAGCATCGAACAACCTGCGTAAAAGAGATATTACTACTTAGCCCAAGGGTTCTCATCCATGTCAAACCCCAGACATGTCCTGAAACGTGCTGATGGTCGCTTGGCGTGCTACATGGAATTATCTGTGGCCGACATCCAACAGAGCATCATACCATGCATGCTTTATCTGACTTGAGCCTTTACCCTCATGCATGGATAGAAAGGGGAATAAAAAAAAACAAAAAAAAAAAAAAGGGAAACCCGCCTCGAGACTACGTCGTAAGCCCGAAAGTTTGGTACGGCTAGTAGTGATGCCCCAGGCATCCAATCCTAGTTCATCTATTATACTCTGTCATGAAGAGATTGATGTATCACGGCTTTTTAGGCAATTGACAGAGTCGATCGCCTTTGTCCTGCAGGATGTTCAAGAACTAGGATAAGAGAACTCAAATACGTGCCGGGCCTTTGATTGGTACCAGCCTGAGGGTAACCGCCGGCGACCATTCGGGTTCCAAAACTCTAACAGTCAGCGTGTTCTAACCTAGTGTATCGCATTGTCAAAGGTTCCCACTCCACTAAGTGCTTTCCGATCAATCAATAGTCAAATATCAGTTTTCGGGTCAGCCGTTGACCAGGTAATATGACCTGTCTGTTTGGGCCTGCGGGAAATGAGGATCGAAGCCGGAGTCGTATTCTTCTTTCTGTGTTCTTTCCCCTTTCTCTGGAATTCTCCTGGCATGGATGTATCCAACAGTCCTTGAGTAATATTTAGGTTGACCGGGAAGATCCAACGTGTATACGTAAGAAGCATGGATGGGATCGTGTGTATTCTAGTTCTTTGTTTGCTGCGTACCACGAGGGTGGATCGCAAGGACCCGTCCACATGGCAATTCAACGACCGCCCACAGATGTTGAAATGGCGTTACCACATTGGCTCCCTCGCTCAAAGATCGTCTGACTCCTAGGAGATAATAGGTAAGAGGAGGCCGAGGGTCCCCGAGGAACTCCATGGGCATCATCGGTGCTCGACAATGTACTAGACTAGTTTCACTGCCCCAAACAGTAAACGAGGCTCAGGGCGAGATCACACTTAAACAAACGTCAAGGAATAGCGGTTTCCCCACTATTTGCCACGAACTGGGTCCTTGGGGGAAGCATAGGGCGGCATGTTAGTCTAACCACCAGCTTGAAAATGGAGAGTAATATCTCGATCGAGGATCGGTAAGATGAATAATTCTTGTCAAGCGAAATTGGATGTGTGACGGTTTGATCATTGTTTGTCGACAGTTGTTCTTCACAAACTTACCAGTCACCTGGATTGCTTTGTTTCAGCGTTACCGGAATAGGAAGCTCCTTTATTGTCTGGATGATCCATGTGAGCACATGGGACGCTCTCCGAGGAAAGGGAATTGAGGTCACCTCGGATTCTCACGAAGAAAAAGATCCCGCCTATCTTTACCAAAACAGGACGGGATCCACCTGCCCCAGAATGACAAATACCTTAAATATGCTGGCCAATCAGTCAGCCCGATCGAGGCTCACGTCATGCGGTCTATGCACCCTAAATAGTCGTCCGCTTGGACGAAGGATCGACCGTACCGGTTAAATTGGTTATGATATTTGACTGATCACTGCAGCATCTGTACTTCGTACTTGGAGTAATTAATTTCATTTAATTGAGCAGGGTTATTTTTGGAAAAAAAAATGTAAGGAAAAAATTTGTATGCCGTAATACAGTTGATATTCCAGCTCGTGGTATCTGCCATGTGTAGTGGACCTTGTCATATTGGCTGTCATGTAATTTATGGTTCCTATGGTGCATATAGTTTGTATACCGCTCCAGTGTGACAGTTTTGACAGCGCCAGATATCCACTGTACTGCATGTTTCCCCCTTCCAGAGGTGTGATTGAGTCCTGCCCTTTTGCATGACTGCGCTTCCTTCGAAAGTCAATCCGACAGCATTTCACTAGTTTACGGAGAGACTCGGCAGCATCGGGCATGTTACTTATCATCGCAGTGAAATGAGCCTTCCATTACACATGGTCGATCTCTTCGCGTCCTGATCGCTTCCTTGCCGAAGCTTAATACTCCCTTTCCACTGCCTTGGAACTCAGTCCTCATCAATGACTTCCAGATCGGCCAATCAGTCTTGTCTGTCTGACTGATCGGAGAATAATTCTCCGATGGCATTTCCCGATCGATGATATTAGCATCTGTGGATATGGGAGGAACGATAGTGCTCTATAGTTCAATATAATTGCTTTTTCCATCGTGATTGTTTTCTTTTGCCGCCCTCCCCACTGTGAACACCAGCACAGCGGCACCGTCCTGTGCGCAGGATCCTCGATTCATGGGTAAGAGTCGGGGTCAATCCAATCAGAGAAGCCGGATTTACGGTTCAATGCCATTCTTCTGAATGATCCATTCATTCCCTATCTATTTGCGGAAGTTCCCGACTTCCCCGTCTATCCGTTAATCCTCTTTCAGCCGGTTCGTTCGACCACAGCTGCATGGTGATGCATGGACTAGGAGATGGAGGGTCAACAGCCAAACGGAGCATGGTACGGTGGAAGGCGAATGGAAGGCGAAATGGAGACTGCATGAAGGGGACCCATGAGATCTGTCAATCGTCATCCTGCCGCGGCGGCACAGTTGAGCTGAGTTTGGACCCAGTATCCAGTAGTGAACGTGAGTCAGGAACATGAACTGAAGCCGGTGGTTGGACACCGTCACCCCTCTGGCCTTTGCTATCAGGTACTTTTGTCCATATGCCTGCTCTTTGAGTTTGGTGGGATCCTGACTATTTGTAACTGCATTGAGATGATCATACCTGTAAACTCAGCAATCTCTCCGAACGAAACCTTTTTGTCCTTCACAGTAATACCAATCAATAGTTGAAAAAAAGGCCAAGCATATACTTCTTTGAGGCGTAGATACGGATGCTGGATGCGAACAATGGCTGTGTTTGTTCGATGGAGCTGAGCATCAGAGCTGGATGACCTCACAGCCTGCCTAATTGGGAGGGCGATGCGGATGACTAAGCCCATGGGACCGTCTTGGAAAAAGTTCGGCAACTTGCGAAGCCACTGGCACCGAGGCAAAGGTTCCCTCCATTCGAGATTCACGATCTCCACGACGATCTTGCCCGAGTCGAGGAAAGCGAAGTCTAATGATTCCAAATTGTCAGAATTAGACGCACTGCGCCAATCATGGCCCCCACACCAACGGTTCATGTTCTCAGTAACGGCCCACGGGGAGTGGAGAGATAGAGTGAACATGGCTGGCTGAGGATTTGGATCAAGTGGTGTTTTCTCATCCTTCGTCACCCTTTTTTTGGCTTCTGATTTGTGTTTGCTGTCCTTGACTATTGCCTTATTTGTTGATTGTAATTAAAGAGAACAAAAAAAGGGAATTACTACCTGTCAATAATGCCTTGTTCCTTCCCACCCTTTCCCATTGCTGGTCAACTAGCTACCAGGCTAAGGTCGGCACCTCTTAAAACAGACTAAGAGCGATGCACTATCAATGCACGAAAGGATCTGTCCACCATGACTGGGCAGGGATACTGCCCGTCAGCAGTGGGTCCCCGAAGTCGCCGTTTCTTGTTGGGAAGGCACTGCTGTTGCCCGGAGCTATGGCCATGAAGCTTTTGTCTGCCTTGATCGCGAGATGATACCAATTCGACCACACTAGCTTAACACTAACTCTATATGTTTGCATATTTTTTTTAAATCCAACTACTATAGAGTATACTGAGAAGGATCGATTATATTTGATATACACTTACTAGAAAAGAATATATTACACTGTGGTGTTATTATGGCTAGTATCATTTTATAATATTATCAGATATATATCATTGTTATTTTCTTCACGGAATTGTTTCTCCCTTTTCCACACACATACTACCCCCCTTTTTCCTATTTTCCTACTCTGTATTTTTCTATTTTTT
>NW_015378869.1:0-4034 GCF_001204775.2 Aspergillus nomiae NRRL 13137
GAATCGGTGGTCTGGGGATACGAGGAGGGCGTGGGAGGCAACAGAGCTCGTTCAAAGAACACCAAGAGCTGCAATACGAAGGGGCAAGTAAGAGAATCGAACCGATTCATAATGTCGGCGTCACAATTTGGAGGTGGTTTTTGGATACGCCACAGCGAGGTATACTCTCTGTTTTAACCGATGCAGCCAGTATGCATCCCTATCAATTGGATTTCGATCGTGGCGGAGCCAGCCCAGAGGCGCATGGTGTTTTACACAGTACACTTCAAGATGCTCTTATCTTTGTATGAATGCGGGGAGAGAAGTGAGATCAACCCTCTCCAGACAAGGAGGTACTGACCGATGATAACCCGTATACTCCGTAGGGCAATCTCACTTCCTCCTCGCAGCTGTTATGAGGAAATTATCGTTTACACTAAGTACTCCGTAGATCCTTTGTTTCGTTCTAAGCGAACCCTGCCAAAAGGCTTGCTAATCCCTGTCGAAAACACTGCAAGCTTGCATATGCCGTTCTCACTTGACCAAGAGCCCATGTATGCACCACCACCAATAAACGAGGTGTTCCTCCCCCCTGGGTTTTTGCAGCTGCATGCAATATAAGGACGGCGCCTTACGTCTCATTTTGCCCCCATTGAGTTGATGGTCCACGCCTGTTTAGGCAATCGGTCGGCATGACAGATCCATAAGACCTCCCCAATACGAAGAGCCACGCCGACGATGGACTTGAACACGCCAGAGAATTCTCCGAGAGGGAGAAGGTGCTTGCGATGCTCGCTGAATATTCCCTCGTTGAATGTCCCAATATAGTGGACGCACACGGCAAGAAGCGGCTCTTCCACTTCCTTCCTCGTTTCATTTCATGTAATCATTTCTTTTCTCCTCATTTCATATATTTTTTGTTATTGGTGACAACCCACATTCTTGGCTGCTTTTTTAAGCCAGGATTGAAGAATGATCGATGGCGACAGATTCGCTTAGATCTACTATGCAGATCTTTCTAGTCAGAGAAGTGGCAACACGATCTAAGCGTTCAGCTCCGGACAGCATCATGAAAGTCGTCTGATGACACTACCTGGAGGACCTGTACCTGCCTGTCTGCTTGTTTCCTTTGGCTTTTTTTTTTTATTTTTCAAATTTTTTATTTTATTTTATTTTTTTTCCCTGACGGAATTAAGTTTTGACAAGCACGCGCCAACTGGGATCGTCTGCTGTTCGCCCACTTTGTCGGGACCTGCCAACGGGACCCGAACCTCTCAAAACGCGTGATTCAGCTTTTTAGATTTTCGGTGGGCAAGCCGAGCTGAAAGAACTTTATTGAACTCCATAGTCTCACTACCAAGAATGCCCCGTTGCCGTCCTGGACGGCAATGAAACTTTTACTGGGGCCGTCCACATAATTTTATACCTTCAAAGCCGCTTGGGTTAATTCGATCCCAGACCAACTGTGTCCTCGATCGACTGGGGATCTCCCGTGAAAGTTTAAGAACAAAAAGTATCCAGTATAAGCTCCAGTCCCCATTAAGGGACGGACGTGACGAACTCTCTGTCGACAAACTCTAGATTGGACAAGGCATTATCATTCCTTGACTCATTCATTGTATGTACAAAGGTGCAAGCAATTCCTGGTGGTGATTTATTATTTGAAGTATCGATGTCCCTTTGTTGTTCTGTACGCAGTACGAGTCCTGCTTATTTGCTTCCTTTGATAACACTAGTGTGTCCCCGGACAGGTCGAGGGACTGAACTCCTTCTCTACTATTGATAAACACCTGGACCTCTCGACTTTTCTTTTTAGACACACACATAGACGGATGCATTCTCCATTTCTTTACTCTTTTTTTTCCCCTTTGCCATCGGGCAACATGCGCTTTGCCTGGATCCATCCGGGATCGCCGAAATCTGGCTAACCAGCCATAAAGAAGCGAGCGAGTTATTAAAGAAAGGAAAAAAGTGGAGAGATGGAGACAAAGAGATCACATCAATCTCTAATCAGTATGGTTTATAAGAAGAATTAATACGAATTAGACATTATCTTTCGGATAGGGAATCGCTCAAATCTTTCTCCGCAAGTCTCTGGAGAAAGAACAGACCATCCCACACCATGATTCACTGGCTGTGATCTAATGTATGCTGATCCCCAGAGAGCGAGATGTGTAGGAATCTCCTCTGTTGAAACCGAAATGCAGGGTAGGGTTGAGTCTTGCGCACAGTCCCCCTTTCTTCCAGACTGGTCTCCGCTGTGCCGGGCACTATGGTCGTAATGACTTCCCGTCTACTCGTCACAGACCCTCATTAGCGGTGTCATCCCGCTGTCGGTCCTCTGGGAGGCTGACGAGGCCGATCCTCTGGATGTAGCGAAGGAATTGGCTGGAGGTTGATCCGGAATGGACTATCTAGGCAGGATGTCTTTGACTAGTACACGACTTGCACGCTAGCATACTGGGACTGATTGTGCGGATGACGCCTCCCAGGCGTTCAACCGTGAAGGTCTGAACTCCTCTCACTTCTTACACGATCAGTTATTCGCCGCCAGACCTCGGACCGTATTTGCCCGTTTGAGACCGCCACGAATTGCCCCCAACCCCCTCCCTTCCTATCGCCATCCTTTCCAAAATTTCCCGAGGATGGGGATTGGACTATAGGCGAGGTAGGGCGGCGTCACATCCAGCCAGATAACCTCGGGAGGAGGTCTAGTTCCTTAGTCTACGTGTAGTGCGTCCAGTTCCAGCTTGCCTGAATGAAGTCTAGTTCTCCTCCAGACCCTCTTTTATTTTCCCCTTATGATGCTTATTGGTCCCCGTCCGCGATGCAATAATACTCATGCGTAAGTATTCTCCCAGGAGATCTGAGCCCTTGGGGATGGCCGTTGTTCAACAACCTCTGATACGTGAGGCCTCATTTTTATTTTGATTTTTACCGTTTGATCCCGGTTTTTCTTGTTGGGAGACATCTCTCGCTGGTCTTTTCTCGCTCCTTTATCAAACTTTACTAGAGCATAGGGCTTCAGGTTACCAGGATAGTCAAATTAGCCGTATCATTTTGGTCGTCCCCACCATCTATTGAAGCTCTCGGTTCACGTGAACTCGGTACGTTGGTTGAAACAGAGATTGGGCGTTGATGTTTCATTTAATACACATGTTAGAGATATGACGCCGGCTGATCAGTCCCCACGATTCGAATGGGTCAACCACTTCAGGGTGAGGCAATAGAGGAATGGCGTGGAATCCTCTGTCCAGTCAACATTCATTCCAGGATTATCTATTAGTTAACGTCGTCGTAGCCAAGGCCTGCCCGACAGGCGATGACCGGTGCACATCATCCTGTCCTCAAGTTCTCGTCAGGGGTGGAGCCGTGGTTGGATGGTTGGGATCCACCTGCAGCTAAACCCCTCAATTATGTCCATGTTCACGGGCCAGGTGCTGTCTTTCTGTCTTTTTTTTCCCCCTTCTTTTTCTTTTTCTTTTTCTTTTTATCAATTCCCTCGCGCTTGCTGAGGTGGGAAAGAAGGGAGGAAAGAGGCGGGTGGAAAATAGACAATACCGGCGAGGGTATTGTCTGTACCTACGATGATAGGGAAATGTCTGTGCGTCTCCGGCCCACTGATATACAGTACCGTACCGTACAGTACATGCGAGCCGACTGATCCCCTTCAGACTGGAGAGGGGACCAGATGGAAGTCTATACAGATTAACCATAATAATAATAAGATTAAGAATCCAGATAGGTTCTCTATAGTGTTCGATCTACTTTCCATCTATCTTCTTCTATCTGTAAGGTGCGTAAAGGTTAAAATAACTATAGGATGAACAATTTTACTTGGAATCATTTAGGAAAGAGATCACAATTTTGAACCATATCAAGAAGAAAAAATAACAAAAATTCGAAGAGATACAAGAATCCATAATTCAACGTCACAGTTGATTCCCAAATATCTTTTATTCTCTTCTGGTTTATTTTTTTTATTTTTATTTTTATTTTTATTTTTTTTTGGTGGTCTTTCCCTCTTCCTCTCTCTCTCCTCCTCACACGAATCA
>NW_015378870.1:0-3997 GCF_001204775.2 Aspergillus nomiae NRRL 13137
GTTTTCTTCCCGAGAAGGCTTATATTGCCCGCTCACACTATTTTCTTGCAGCCAAACAAGATGGGGGGTGTGAAAGGAGATGATGGCAATAATGAGAAAAAATTCACTTACTGAAATCCAGTCATTGCTTCTTTCAAATTCCATGCGTCGATGATTGCTTCCGGGACGACAGGCAGTGCAATGGCACTCCCCACAAGTAGCAGCTGCAGGGCGGTGTTGACCTTAGAGATCGTCGTAGGCTTGACCTCCGCGGAAGGTAGAGAAAAATCCCAATACCGTGCCATGGTTTTGGGCGGCGGAAGAGAGATCCAACGATAGTAAATCGCGGATATAGCAAGGCCGACATCACGGCCGAGGATGATGACGGCGAGCCACACTATTTGAGCAAGTTAACATCGCTGTACATGCCGGTATTTACCTCACAAACTTGTTAGGAGACCGCTTACCTGGGATGGAGCCGTTGACTGCTAAGCAAGCGACCCCAATGGTCATCAGTAGCTTATCAGCCATGGGATCAATGATCGTCCCAACAACCGTTTGGAGGTTATATCGCCGTGCGATGTAGCCATCAACGAGGTCGGTAATTCCAGCATAAGCGAATAGGGCCAACGCGGCCTGGTGATAATCATGGACAAGGAAATACCCTACCAGAGGGGCGGCAACCAAGCGGGTCATGGTGAGTATATTGGGAACTGTGTAGATATTCTCGTGGCTGGAAGGTAGGGGAATACGAGACAGAATTGGAGACTTTTTTGAACCAGTTTGAGATCTTATACCACTTAGTTCACATGAGGTCATAAATGTATTGCGCATAAAGCAGGACTTCGATGAAAATGCGAAGTAAACACAACATGGGACATCTAGGACACTTACTTTTGAGCGTCAGTCTGATCGGAGGGCTTCTCGGTGGCATGCCATCTCCTTTGAAGGCCCAAATTTTGGTGCCAATGAGACGTCAGGCGCAGAGTCGCGTTGCCGTTGTTGTTCAGGGATCTATAAGTCCGTCAGACCAATATCCCCTTCAAACAGGGTTAACGCGAACAAAACCCATACTTGCTTCGCAATGAGTTCGATGGACCAGCTAATGTGAAGATTGAAGAGCCGCGAAACTCCGCTTGAAGACCCGACCACCTTTCCCGCACGGCAGCACCGTTTCCGAGGAATGGAGGTGCAGTGCCCTTGGACAAGCGAGGACATTGTCGAGATGCGCGAAGAGGCGCCAGCACAATAGATCTTGCTGCCATGGTGAAAGCTCGATATTCGGAGAAATTGAGTAGATTATAAAGCCAATCAGATCAATGAGTGAACTGCAGTATGCAACTGGAGGAGACCTGTGCAGTTTCCAACTTCAAAAAAGAACGTTCGCTTAGATAATGTTGCTTCTTCTCAAGCATAACCAATAGTATACAGCTTCGATATGTTACCAGGAGGCCAAACCAGTCAATCCATGGACCGATATCGAAGGTCAGTGCTCCGCGGCCAAATTCATATACCAGTGAAAAACAATACTGTCAAGTCCAATCCAAATTTCTTCCGCGGAAATTAATACGAAAATAAAGAAGTTGTCAAAACCCGAAAGACGAAGTAACCAGTGACCGACAACAATTCAAGTTATCCGATGGGGTGATCTAGAAGTAGTGGCAGCTCGACGACCGAGTTCCGCGACTCCAACCCGAGGGAAATCTCAAGGTTAGCAGGAGCGCAACTAGTAAAGAATCCAGGCAATTGCCATTCAACCCAGACTTGAATGCAATTGGCTGGGGAGCTGCCACAGAGATATATATCGGGTTGAAAATCAAAAAGCGCAATGGAAGCTATACAAATCGAGGCTCGTGATTTGAGGAAAACGTCCGCGGAACAACAGTTGATCCGGTGAGTGTCATGTGATGGGATGGGTCAGCAGTACGACCAAGTCGGTGGCATAAATGACAGTGACCATGACACCGATCATGATCGAGTCGTAAGGCTGACAGTCGGTGTAATGGGTACTTGATCAAGCAACGTTACGAGACTTCCAGCTGACTCATTACAGGCGATAGAGTCCATCTGCGCTGATACAGCAGATCGACCTGTTCTTGGCATGCTGCTATATAAATTCCCGCAGGTCTCATCTGACTTGACTGCTCCCATCAGTTCTTCTCACCTGATAGGAAGAAGAGCAGCTGTCCACACTGCTGTCGTCATACTAAGTGACCCCACAACATGAGGCGACATGTATAGAATGCCTTTACCCCGAACTTTTAAGACACTCCGCTGGAGTGCTACAACCGTTCGCTATAGTGTGTTACTCTATGGATAGTAATAGGGCACCATTACTTCGACATGGGGATATGGGATGACGGTGAGGATCCGGACCCGTTCCTGATGAGGAACCCGAACTTGGCCATGGTCACTATAGACCGTCCAGCGGCTCCAGCACCACCAGGAACTCCATCGCCTCCGGCATCAAGACGGCCCAGTGCACCCGAGCACTCATCAGCGGAGCCCTCTACAGATCCAAATCTGGCCAATCCCCGTCTTATGGTTAACAGAGCATGTATCTACGAACGTCACTTACCGGGGGATGCCTACGTGACGGCTCACGTGCAGCGCCTGCAACACGGGTTCTACTCGAGCACAGCCGTCTCTGATCAAGACCTCGACCATGTGGACTTCCTGGGGATCAACTTCGTTTTCCACTCCCCCAACACCCTTACGCATCGTTTCAAGGCAGCGACCATCCGAGCCTCGCTGCACAGCATGC
Organism: Aspergillus nomiae NRRL 13137; assembly: GCF_001204775.2. Taxonomy (NCBI): domain Eukaryota; kingdom Fungi; phylum Ascomycota; class Eurotiomycetes; order Eurotiales; family Aspergillaceae; genus Aspergillus; species Aspergillus nomiae. The sequence goes on from NW_015378870.1 coordinate 2,744, forward strand.
GAGAAAACTCCAAGACCCCCACTGCGTCACAAAACCTCCATGCGTACCGGTCGAGAAATCCACGGTTTCTCAAGCACGCCCCGCACCTCCTGTACGGGGCTGTTTCACCCGAGACACTTCAATGGAACTACAGCCTCGCCGGGTCGCTCGGTGTAGCTGAGCTACCCCTTATGGCCAGCATCTCACCCTCCGGCGGCATGAACGGACGGTACCGACGGTACGAGATGATGAGAATCCAGGGCTCGGTCCGGTCATTGAAGAGCCCACGCGGGCGGAAGTTCGACGTCGAGGCGGGGGAGATTGTCTGGTCACTGGAGGAGAACAATCTGCAGCGATCTGGTCTGCCACGGGAGTTCACGTTCGCCATGTTAATCCAGAAACCGCGTGCCGACAGCCGAATCCAACTGGTTCTGGATATCGAGCCCGTCCTCCAATGCAGCTACTTCAACTACCCGACATGGTGGCTGGATCTCCCAGCGTACAAACCGGCCCCTCGACGGTCGGTAGACTTTCGAGTCGAAGTCGGGCAGCGCTTTGAGCCCCTCACACCCAATAAAGGATTCAACTTTGCTACCCTGGAGAGCTCATTTGATGATTATGTGCACATGCCAGGAAGGAAGGTCACCACCGGGGTGAGTATAGTCCGCCGTTGACTGGAACAAACCAATCAAGGGACATCTTCAAAGGTTCATAAACGCTCACGCAAAAGCATAGGTCCCCCTGGACGGCGGAATCGCCCAAGACGACAACGAGATTCGGCGCGAAGTCACCCGAGATTTCACCATGGTCGAACCCGTCCGAGGGATCCCTCGAGCGCCATACAACGGATCAACGCCCGCCGGGACCGCAGGCAAAATGCCCGGTAACCGGAACGGAGTCAGCAACATGCTGCCTATCCTCGACCCGGGGTCTCTCTCCGTGCGAATCCTGCTCGATAACAGCCACGGGCACAGCAGCCAGCTTGCGACGCATATCTCCGCGCTGCGGTCGAACAGCAACATTGCGAAAGAGCGAGATAAGACGCAGGGGCAGGCCCATCCCGCGACTAGCCGGGATAACCGATCATCAACGCAGCCCAAGAAAGTGCGGATCACGCAAAGCATGTCGGATAATCAAATCACGAAGCGCGGTCGAGGCACCTAGATAGAGTTGGCTTTACACCCCTTCCTTCTCTCCCTGCTAGCATCAAGAAAGTATATTATATGCCCTGTGCTTAATGAAATGTATGTACAATAGACTACAGCAACGATACCC
>NW_015378871.1:0-3972 GCF_001204775.2 Aspergillus nomiae NRRL 13137
ATAATAATAATAGGAAACTAGACTATCTCGTGCTAAAATCCGGATGAGAAACAGTAGACCAAGCGACTAACCCAAGCTCTGCCCCATCGCGAACGTTGCGCGGTTCCCAAAACGGCAGTTTTTAATTTAACCTGGGATCATTTTAATCAATCGAGGTTTCCATCGCTAGATGGCACTATCTGTAGTTCTGTACACCGCGATCTCATGAGATCATTCCACCGAGTCCGGATTTCCCCCTAATCGCTTCCGCGGAGGGGGAAGTTATTTGGATCAACACCTTGATTTAGTGCTCTTTTTTCTTTTTTGTTTCTCCCCTTGGGTTATTCGATTTCTCCCTTCGTTGACGAGCTAGAAACGGGTGGTATGTGGACCCCTTCCCCCGTACAGTCCACTAGCTAGTTGTCGTTTTCCCAGCCCACTGTTGAGGTTGAGTCGGTTTAGTCGATTAGTGATATGGGCGTGCGCGTGTGAGATGGATTTACACCGACTTAAAGGAGATCTGCCGATTACACGGGATCCGGATGTTGAATTTATTTCATGAACGGATCCATCCATCTCCGGAGAGAGCCAGCTCCCGGGCTTGGACAAAATCTGGGTAGAAGCAACCTGAACGACGTGGTACTGTAGTGCTGGTGGGATACTTGGCAAGGCTGCGTGTCACTTGTCCTCCATTTTATCCTTTCTTGCCCTATGGTAATTTAAATTATCTCATTTGCCAACTTTCCCCCAATAAAAGCTTATATTATCATTCGAGATCAGAGAACACGGGATGAACATTTAAACTCTCGAGATAAGAAAGAGTGCTACGTAACCACCCCTGGCCCGGCCATACATAGCGGAATCAGTTAAGTTCCTGTAAGTCTCCAGCGACTCGGTAGATTCGGAAATATAAAGGCGCCATGACTCGATTCGAGAACTATTCTCCGAGGCTAAGTTGGAATCTTGGTACGCCAAAAGCGGGAAGGATGGGAACGGATTGAAAGGGGTGGCGGAGATAATTTCGAATCAAATGTCAAGAAACAAAGAAAGAAAGAAAGTCCAGAGACAAAAGGAAGGTTAGATTGGACAATTTACTTCACGTATTGATTTATTTATTATTATTATTTTGATTCTCGTTTTACACACTCCCAGGGGTGTGGAAACTGGGAAAGAGAAAAAGGAAGGAAAAAAGAAAAGGCGGGAGGTGGGCCGCTAGTCTCCTTTTTGGGAGGGCACATCCCTGCTAGTATCCCGTCATTATCCCCCGTACGGAAGACGGTGGGATTCCCTACTATCTGGCTACGGGGAGGGAACTACTAGCATAATCCATCCGGCCGAAAGGATATCTGAGAAACAAGAGAGAACAAGCAAGTGATTCGGGACCATGTGATTGGGAAGGTACGTAACCGGGAAACCAAAAGGATCAATTTTGGCAACAGGAAGGGACTATGTACTTCGCTAGAAATCTGTGGCTGAGGGACCGGTCGGTATGGCGTACACACTTCACGTGCGGCGTATTTCGCTGGTATGTCAATCGTGGATATTACCGCCTCCTGTACGTAAGAAACACTGCAGCAAGAAGTAGGGCGTTACCTGATTTCGATCTTTGCTCAACTTAATTGGTATTATCTGGTCATCAAAGCGTTTTGATTAGCTAACCGAAGTCAATTCCCAATCGGTCAGGTTGCAGCACGCGAGAGGTTAGCGCCACCCAGACTAAACTGTTTTCTGACGAAACCCCAGCTGTCAACTTCTTTTTCAGGTCAAGACATCGGAGAGTTAATCGGGACAAGGTTCCACCGATCCTGTTCTTCTTCTGATGATGCTGCCTCATTCTGTTCGCCGTTGGTGGGTTTTTCCCCCTCCTCCACCTACTAAGCGTCCATTCGTTCCCAGATTGGGCTTGGTGATGGGTCATGGCTGGTGATAGGTTCCCTGCAGGATGCCCGATGTTGTTCCCGTTAACTCATCCTCTGCGAAGTACGGTACCACTGTACTAAACCCCTTCGACAACAAGGTAGTACCTATTGCGGACCCAAATCCTTGCCGTCCAATAGTTCCTAATCGCCATGTGTCAGTCCGTCATATTGATCGCTCGTAGTGCACAGTATGTCTCCCTGCAGAGATGCGCCCCTGGGAAGAGAACGCGCGCGGCTGGATTGGATCACACCCCCTTCGGATCGCAATCTAAATATTTGAGGCCGGTCAGTTGGTGTCAGTCAGAGTTACGGAATCTAGCCCATCCTGGCCAGCCTCGATGGGGAAAATTGTGGACAATCCGTGATAATAGTTCAACTCGTTGGATGTTGAGTGACTTGTTGGAAGATTGCGATCGCGGGCGTTTTGCGCCCTTTTCCATCTTAGTCGACTCGCCGGCGCTCCTTTCCCTGATTGGTCTTGGTACCCGACTGATCGTCATGGGGGGCGATCATAGGAAAATTGAGAAGAAGTGGCAGTCCCACAACGTGTCTGGTAAAAGGAAAAATGGCACCTGTCGTCTGCCAGAACTACTAGCAAGATAATAGTAATAATATGATAGTAATAATACTACAAAAAAAAAAGAAAAAAAATTGAGGGCGTAGAGTTTTTGGGGCGGTTTTAGCCAGAGCGCTCTCGAGTTTCAACGGGGGCAACGGTTTTTGGTCCATCAGTCTATTCGGTCTGGCGCTGTCGATCTCATCCGCCTGGTCCACTGCGTGTCTGCTCCATGATCTATCGCTTGTTGTCGCCTGTCGCTTGCAAGGTAGACGATGAAGCTTTCTAGGGGATTCTCCTGGAGTACGTACAATTGGTGGGTAAAGACCTAGCTCGATGTCCCAATCTCTGACTGGGCTTGATCTGCCATCCTAGTGATTTAGTCCGTCAAGTCGGCAGTTAGAGCTAAGGTTCCCGTCAACATTATCAGAGGATCAGCAAAGAGGAAGAGTGGTATCTCCATTTCCTCACAATGATCCGTGAGATTGGATGGGTGGTTAGAGGGTTTATTCCGCCACATGCCGTAAACACTATTCTCCGTCCTGGTCAAGGTCGTATGGTTACTGGTGAACGGCTGGAACTGTCTCTCCAGAGTAGATCCATCTTAACGGCCGGCGCAAGTACCCCACCCTTTGAGACAGCGCCGTAGCACAAACTGTATGATGCATCCCAAAACTCGGGATGTGGTCCGCCGAGCAGCTAGTATCTTGTTGGAGAGAAACCAGAAGAGATTATGTCGGTGTATACGATGTGAGATGTGTCTCCACGCCGTAACGGGTCTGGTGGTTTGGTTTACGCTTGTGAGCAGGTTTTCTTGACTAACAACCAAGGGCAAGGCCAAGCCACTATGGATGGCGTCGAGGAACAATGTCTAACGGTATTAGAGAGGGTTGTGTCAGGATACATAGCATTCTTGTAGAGAGTTATCTCCTGTAAGGTTTGTTTGTAAGAAGTTCATAATCTTTCGTTTTTGAAAGATACTGACTGATCTTCGGAGAGTGGACACCGTCGAGGAACAACTGACATCGAGTCCTCATATGCCTGGTGGACTCTTGACCTGTTCACGAACAAGACCACTTGTATTGTATATCCACCTCCATCGGTGATTCAAGCGAGAGGAAGTACCATTCCCTAAGCTGTATGTATGTACGGAGTACACAAGTACGTTCCGACGTGCCGTTGCCATCGTAGTTAACACTTTAGCGTCCCATGGCTGGAGACAGCGATGTCGGTTGGAACCGGCGTGCAGTAAGTTTCTTATCCTGGGTAAGCTGCTATCTGGTCAATGCACGACGCGGTTCATTGTCGACTTCGGGAACTCGACTCTCCAACGCGACGTCTCGGGATTTGCTTTCCTTAGTTTGATCCAACAGTACTCGCACTAGTCAGCAGGGATTTTAAGCGGAGCCACTATTCTGTCCCACACCACGAAACCTAAGATTGGGCCAGGATTTCCACGCCCTCAAAAAGGAAAAAGAGGGGGAAAAGAGAAAAAAAAGAAAAAAGAAAAAAACAAAA
>NW_015378872.1:0-3961 GCF_001204775.2 Aspergillus nomiae NRRL 13137
ATCCCGATTAGGTATGAAATTACTACAAACGACCAACGACCATCGCAACCGTTCTGTGGTACCAGTGGATCAGAGGTTCAGCTTTGGCAAATTGCAATATCCCTACGTGAGTATTGCCAGGGAAAGTGGATATAGGAATGCAGTGCATTGATTGAATACGAGGATTATCTCTTCTACTGTGCATCTTAGCATATAACAGTACAAAGGGTTCCATAGTTCGATAGAATGAGACTACTAGTACCTTGAGCATAGATACACTTACTCTTCAATACCTTCTCCTTCGTCTAACTGTGTTGAGAGAAGAGCCTTCAACAGATTGACCCGCTCAGTACTTCATACTCCATGTGGCGACTGTGATGCTTGGCAGTAATTGGGGGGCCGAAAATTTTGGTTGACGTTCCATGGGTCACCCGAAAAGTCAATTAACTGCTGTGGCTCTATTTTGTTTGCAGCGATAAACAGTGACTGAGAACATTTCTTATATGCTACCTATCATTTTCTACGTCATGATGCGCCAGAAGGAATGAGTCCTTATCTTATGTTGTGGGACGGGGCTAATTCGGGACAGGGTTTTGGCTCAGAGGGTTCAATGCTCAGGACCAACAGTGTCGGAATGGGTGACAGATCCCTCCAAACTGGATTTCATCCTGCCATATTCTGGATATATAATCTGTGAATACCCTCTCGTAAAAACCGATGTGTATATAAAAGGCAAGATGTGAGAGCGTAGGAGAATTCCCAAAGGCAGCACGTGAGGGCTCTCAATTCCGAGTGCACCACGTGCCGACGCCGCCCGACCCGTGCCGATCTACAAGCCCTAATCCACCTGCAGTAGATTCACACCACCAAGAGAAAATGACGTACGAGTATTGCCTCTTCCCCTCAGGAAGGATCCCGAGCTGTTAGGATCTGTCTTTATAGCTTTTCCGTTAACGCGGAGTAGTGTATTGCCACACCGACAATTAGAACATGTTGGTATCTACCAGACCAGATATGGACGGGTAGCCGAGAAGCTGGGACCGGAAGTGACCCCTGGGTCCCGGCCCACGGGGAACGTCCGGGCGCGGGGGTCATATGAGTTAGTAATACATTCTGCTGCAAAAGCTTGGTCAGCATCTTGTCGGAGCCGAGATCTTGTGTTGAAATTCCAGGGGCAGTGTGGTTATAACCGCCGCCTCTGTCGGGGGTGAAGTTAAGCTTGAATTCTCTGGGTTATCAGCGTTATGAACATTTTTTTTCCCCCCTAATGAAAAGATTTAATGTGATTCGGAATCGAAGTAAACTGCCGAAAGCGCATATCTCGCAAGCAGGGCGAACCCCCACGGAAGCCCCGAAACAACCCCCACGAAGATTTTGTCACAAGAGAAGAGAAAAAAAAACCCCCACGCGTCGTTCACTCCACAATTGCAACTCGCTTGGTTCGTTTCTGCTTCCTGATTCCACGAAGCTCTTCCCCGGTCTCCAGATGTCTATCTTTTTACTTTGGTCTTCCCCAGTCTTTTTCCCCGCCTTCGCCTTCCCCATTGGTCTCAACCATACCTAATTGACTCGGTCCCCATTTGCCTAAATTTCATCCCGGCATGGGAATATGTCGGGAAACCCAACGGGTGCTGTTCCGCGGGTCGTCATAGTTTTCTGGTCAAATTCTTTTTCTACACAAAAAGGGCCCTGATCCCGAGTCTGGATGTTTAATCTCGAACGGTACTCTCTCCTCTCCTCCCTTCCTTCCTCCTTACTTCTCTACTTTACTTCTTTTCCTTACCCCCTCCTATCCTATCTTCTTCTCTCCCTCCTCTTTTAACCCTGTCGCCTCCGCTTGTTTCTGCTGGATTTCGGAATACTGTGTACAAACCGGCAAGCCGAAAGCTCCTAATGTGCTGGGCATGATTTAGTTGAAAAAAAAGTCAATTACTTCCTATCTCCCATACCCCCCGGGGGTCTTGTTATTCTCAGAGACGATTTGAGGAATCGACCATCCCGGACTACCATAAGCCATGGCGGACGAAATCTCTAAGGCCGGCTATGATGCCTCCCATCTCGAGGAAAGGCCCGTAACCACCACAACAAACCCGGCGCTGGCCGACCCGGCAACGCGTGCGCGGGTAGAGAAGAGCCTGAAACGCAAACTCGATGCTCGTTGCGGCTTCTTCGTTATCATCTACATCATGAACTACTTGGATCGGAACAACATGGCTGCTGCTCGTCTTAAGGGTCTCCAGGATGACCTGAATTTGAATTACAGCCAATACGCCACCTGCCTGAGTATTCTTTACGTCGGTTATATTCTGATGCAGGTCCCTTCCAACATCTTCATCAACAGAATCTCGCGGCCCTCTCTCTACATTGGAGCGGTGATGCTTGTTTGGGGTCTTATCTCGACCTTGTCGGGCGTCGCCACCAACTTCGCCGGAATGGTCTGTATCCGTTTCTTCCTGGGATTTGTGGAGGCTGCTTTCCTCCCTGGAGCTCTCATGATCCTGTCGAAATGGTACACCCGTCGAGAGCTCACCACGAGAAATGCTATCCTTTTCTGTGGAAATCTGATTTCGAATGCCTTCTCCGCACTTGTTGGAGCTGGTGTCCTTTCTAACATGCAAGGCGTTCTTGGTCACGCTGCTTGGCGCTGGCTCTTCTGGAGTAAGCTTCCTAAATCCTCTCCGATTATCATACAGCTGACTGACATTTTCCTAGTCGAGGGTGCCGCCACGATGTTCATTGCCATTCTATCAGCAGTCATTCTTCCTGATTTGCCGACCAACACACGTGGTTTCACCAAGGAGGAGCTTGAGCTAGCTCAGCTACGAATGGCCGAGGATGTCGGCGAGGCTGATGTTGACTCTGAGGATCAAGGACCATGGGATGGCCTGTTCATGGCCGTCAAGGATATCAAGATCTATATCATGATGATCACCTTTACTGCTTACGTGGTTGGCCTCTCGTTCAACGCTTTCTTCGTAAGTTCTCCCTGTCTTCTCACTTCTTTGCATGCCAAAACTAACTCGAGAATCCTAGCCTTCCCTTACCGAAACCCTCGGATTCGGCTATGTGCCTACTCTGCTCATGAGCGCCCCGCCATGGGTGTTCTCCTGTTTGTTCTCCCTGGTCGTTGCCTGGAGCTCCGATCGGCACCAGGAAAAGGTTTGTCTTCTTCTGCAACAGTCCTACAGATCATAAATAACTTTATCTAACTAACTCCTCTAGTTCTGGCACATTGTCGGCCCTATCCTCGTCGGTCTGGTCGGATTCATCATCAGCATGAGTACTCTGCACGTTGCGGCCCGATACGTCGCTCTCTTCCTCCAAGCCGCTTCCTACGCTGGGTAAGCTTTCCCTCACCCAACTCACCCTCAACTATATAATCCACCACAGCCATACTAACCACATTAAAAACCAACAGATTCATCGTCTTCTACTCCTGGATCAGTACATCCTTCCCCCGTCCGCCAGCTAAGCGTGCCGTCGCCATCGCCATGATCAACGCCTTCAGTCAGCTCGGTAACGTCGCCGGCTCCTACGTCTGGGATCTCCCCGAAAACGGCTACCGCAAGAGCTACGGTATCGTGACAGCCATGTTCGGCATCACCATCGTCGGCTGCTACGGATTCCGCATGCTCCTCCAGAACCTCAACAAGGAGCTCGAAGAGGCCGAGAACGCCGCCACCGCCCAGCAAGACGCCGACGAGACCCTGGCAATGAGCAAGGGTTTCCGGTACCTCACTTAAGTAAGGTCTCCGGCGTTGTGTTTGTTTCTTTGTATAAGGGCTGGTTAAGGTTAAACGATTTGCGGCCTGGGTTTGCTTTGGGGGTTTCTTTTCTTTTTCTTTTTCTCGTTTCACGATGGAACGTGTATATGATTTTATTTGACATGATGGGGTTCTTTTCCATGTCTGAACATATTTAGAGAATTAAAATATCTTTCAAACTATTAATCTTCATACATGTAGACATTTCGTTTAAAAAG
>NW_015378873.1:0-3907 GCF_001204775.2 Aspergillus nomiae NRRL 13137
TATTTTCAATTTTTGAAAAATCAAAAAATCCAGATTGGAAAAAAAAGGGAAGAGCTGTTACAATACCTTACCCTGGACGAACCCTGCAGTCTGTTATGTGAATCTTGATCATTTAAATTCCTCTTATTTTATTTCTTTGGCTTTTTGATTTAGTCTATAATTTTTAAACCTTTGCCCCATCCTGCTCAATATCTTCATCTTGTTTTGGTCCCTTTTTATTTTTGATTACTTTTCCCCCCCAGGATGTTTCAAGTTGTTCTCTGAGATTTCCACAGCTCTTGTTATTGTTTCGTTTTCTAATCTCAATTTCGTATGGCGCATTGGTGGCTGTTCTGAACCCCAAAAAGTGGATAAAATCGGCTTACATTCCCTCCTCCGGAACCAGGCACCCCAAACTGCGCATTCACTGTCTTCACCAAAGTGTAAGCCGAATTGATCTTTCTTTACTTTTTCTGTTCTGTTTCTCTCTCGTTCATTTGATTCTTCTTCTTGCGCGTCGGGTTTGGTGTATACGATAACATTCTTTCGCTTCTCGTTGGGAGTTGTGACGATAAAAATCGGGGTTCATCTGACCCATCTTGCAGGCCCAACTCTTAGAATTCCCGCAGCGCTTTCTCTGGTTCGGGGACGAGTCTAGTCATAAGTCAACACTTTACGATCCCGATCGCTATCCGTGGAACCAGAGCTCCAGTCGACCCAGGAATTGCTTAGGGTGATTGAATCTCTCCGGATCCAACCTGTCTTTTCCTCCCGAAAGACCTGGGCAAGAAAGGACGGGCCCGTGCTTGTTGTCGATCCGGGTCGCCCACGTCTGGGTGATCTTTCAACTCGTTGAGAGGAGGGGATTTTAACTTGCGCCATCATCCCTTTTCTACGGTTCACCGTCCGCTTTGACTCTCCATCAACCTGTCATTCCCTCCTAAACTTCGCCCCGGGAAGGTCGACTGGACATTTGCCTCCCCCTCCCAAATTCTCCCATTCTCCAAGCTCCAGTTTTTTCTCGAGTGTGATTACATCGCAGGAGAGAGCGCGAGAGAGCTCCTCGATTTATTTAACCGTACTTTTTTCTGGCAGTCGCGATTCACCGAAATCGCGAGTCTTTTGTGTATGCCATCCTTCTTTCTGCGGGTTGGGAGCTACTACTCTGTTGAATAACCATCTAGCCCGCGAAACCTTGATCAGCGGTGGCCTTAACTTTGATCGATTTTACCTCTCTGGCCCCCTTTGAACTAGGTTCGAACCTACAACAACCATAAACAATGGTCAACGGCACCACCACAGTGTTGGAGCCTACCTTCACGGGGTACGTTGCGACAACGCAAGATGCATTAATCCTGTTCGAGGCGTGTTTGACCGGTGTCCTGCATCATGTGCCTCGCCGACCTCATGACCGGGAGCGTGGTCATTTGGTCCGGAGCGGCAGCGTGTTCATCTACGAGGAAAACTCATCGGGGATCAAGCGATGGACCGACGGCGTCACTTGGAGTCCGAGTCGCATTCTAGGCAACTTCTTGGTCTATAGAGAACTCGAAAAGCCATTCCCCCCGGGCGAGAAGAAGCGAGCGATGAAGAAGGCCAACCGACGGCCAGTCCCTCCAGGCAGACCCAGTGACCCCTATTCACGCCATGACAGTAACGGTGGCCAGGCCTATTCTCCTTCGTCAACCGGGACGTTCGGAGAGAGATCGCACCAGTCAGATGTAGAACGAGCGCTAGTCGGTTCCTTGGTGGATTCATACGGCTTCAAGGACTCAGGTCTCGTCAAGAAGACGATGAGTGTGACTGTCTCCGGCGTGACGCACCATCTGGTGTCATACTATAGCGTCGAGGATGTGATGAGAGGTGTCTTGAACCCGCCGTCGATGGTCGATTCACTGAGATTTATCAGGCCCCGGGCAGAACTGATCCAAAAGCAAAGCTTCCGGGCTCCCATTGATGATCTAGAGACTGGCGGCATGGAGAATGCAAATGACCCATCCCACGCGCTGTACGGATATCGTCCGCAGCTGGTAGCCCCCCCAGGGTATGGGATGCCCAGTCCTCATCCGGACTTCTATATGCACGCAAATCCTTATGCGGCAACCCATCCGCCACAGTCGGCCCCGATGGCGGCGTATTCCATGGCCGGATCAATCCCTGCACAGCCGGCCCCCAATCCTTATCTTCCTGCTCCGTCAGCTCCCACTCAGATCCCACAGAAACCCGACGATTATCCACAGTTCCGAGCTCCCACGCAGTATGGCACGAGCTTCGATGGGCTGAGCCATAATCCTCTTTCGTCGTCCATTCCATCCGCCATGGGCGGAGCTATGCCGAGCTCTTTGAGCGACCGGAATCGGTCCCACTCGGATCACAGCCCCTCCGCTTATCGGAACTCTTCGATTTCCTCGCGCAGTGTTGCAACCGATGCAACCTCACCGATGGATCCTGCCACTCCGGCGACATATTCACGGGGTAATAGTTTCAGTCTAGCGGGGCAATTGGATGGGACGTCGCACCAGTCTTTGGAACAGCGCGGCATGGCGGCTTTTGACCCTAGTATCCCTCGTCGGGAGTCAAATCCAATGCCTAGTCCTTATTACCCTGGCAGCGACAGGCATCCGTATTATGTGGGCCCCACCGGTCCAGGTGCCCATGCGAACTACCCGGTCTCGACTTGGACGACGGCTGCTCCGGCTCAACCGCAAGTATAACCATCATTGGTCGGACACTCTTCTACTTCTTCATTTCCCTCTTTTCCATTCTTAACACCTAATTCTTTTCGCATGTTATACGTTTTCTCTCTCCAGAAGGGCGGCAATTTGGGAATAGACTCTGCATATATGCTACGGATGATTACCCGGATGATTACTGCTCTTAGAGGAGATACCGGTGGCTCTTTTTGTTTCTTCGAACGTTATATTTGTTATTCCCCCTACGATGATGTGATGCACTGCAAAATTCCCTCTCTTTAGTTCTAGCCTTCGTTCGTATTCTTTCTGCCGTCGGGGCGGCTTTTTCGTCGTTATTTCATTACTATCCCCTCTGAAAGCAATGTTCTCTGCGTGTCGCTCTAATGTGATTATGATCAATGGGTCGGTTTGGGTGGCACGGTTTGGGGCGGTTATCTGTGGTATTATATCTTTTTGTTTGTTTTCTTTTCTTTCTGTTGTTCGTCACGACCATATCCTTAGTGTTTTCTGGGAGGACGCCGTGAATTATGGTGTATATGGAGGCGTGAGTCGCCGGTCCACCAGTCGGTTCGATGCAACGCTGGTTTGCCGAGCCGCCTCGCTATCTCTTCTACTCCCTTCTGCTAGTGTTTCATGCGATGTTCAGCGAGGAGCTGGTGATATCATTACGCTGTGTCTTTTCTTGGGCCCCTGCTGCGATTGTACCTGGGGCCGTTGTCGACTGCAAGATGATTTCGGGTACTCAAGCAGTGTTGTGCAGGAGATGTACGAGAAACGTTTACTTCTCTTGTATCATTTGTGATGGATGGGATGGCTTTCGCGATATCTTATTATCTGGGAGGGATCAGTCATTTTACTTCTCTCTCACGTTCATGTTTTTCTTTTGTTTCAGTTCACGATTTGCACATGTGGGTGGTTCTTTGTTCGACTCGATCGATATCCGGCTCGTTGTATTCGGGAAAAGTAGGGTCAATTCAAGTATAATTATCTGGATTTCTTTGCTGTGCTTTCTCCATAACTTGATACCATCTCTTTTTCCTCCGTCTTTCTTTCTAGTTAGGGTTACCCATGTGGATGTCATGACCTTACACCTACGCAGACAACAATGCCATACAGTGTCAGCCTAGGAATCAAGACAGGAAAAGCAAGAAGAAGAACGAAGAAGAGAAAAAATGGGAGATGTCACCGTAACCAGCCCATGAACCAAGGTTACCACCACACAGTACTGAATTCCC
>NW_015378874.1:0-3902 GCF_001204775.2 Aspergillus nomiae NRRL 13137
TTTTTTCGTGGCACACTATGATATTCTTAGTTTCACACTGATAATTAATATATCTTATTGAAGAGTCTGGTGTTTCTCAAAGTATACTGACGAACGCTGAGTCAGTTGGAAACGACGTAGACAAAGTAATATGGAGCATTGTGCCTCCTCAGGGCCTGTTATAGTAGGCTCAACCGTCCTCGGTGCTTTAGAATCTGGTTTGGTACCTGCATCCTCTTTTCCAGGCGAATGTATGTATAATATCTTCCATATACGTATGCACCAACACACCCACACGTCGAACTCCTCCTTGCGTATGCAACGAGAAGTTCAAGGTGGACACTGTTACCAACCTGTTACAGAACTGGTATTAAACCAGTGATGTGACTGGCTGCCCTTCACTTACTTGTACTTCACCAACTCTTTCGTACTTTCCCTCTGATCCCACATTCTGCCTGATCATCATTCCTCTTCCTCCAACACTTTCTTACTTTACACCATACCTCTCTTTGCCAATCTACCCTCCACGATCTCGATCATTTTGACCTCTATCACCGCTCGCTGTTCTCTACCCTTGTATCTGTCACCACCACGAACGTCCTTCAACCCCGTACAACCCCGTGTCCAAAAATGTGATCTCGACGCGATTCGCGCATAGTGAGAACGCATTTCGCGAAGGGGATCGTTCGACAACATGTTGAACGGCTTCGCCAGAGCCACGAACCGGTTCAATACAAGGATGAGATCACTTTTCTTTTCCAAACGTACAAAGCCTTTCTCTGAATGTACAACACCTTCCACTCTATAATCGTTATAGTCTTGTTCAAGATGTTAACCAGCTATCAGCCCGTCAGAAACACTGCTGCTGACCCTGCCCCGGCACATTGAGATGATAGCAGCCCCCGGGCTGTGCGAAATCCTCGACGTGAGCAGCTTATAGCGAGAGGTGATAAGGGGTCAAATGATAGCATGTTTGCAGCCCTCGATCGTGCCACTCATGTTGGACTCTGGTACTTGTGATACCAACTGGACACCGCGCTCGTGGCCAAAAAGAATTCTCGTTATCAGTGTAACGTTGGCTCCAATCCATCTTAGCGATCCAGCTTTGGCTTATCCAAAGCTGAGAAGCGACAGTTGCCGGAATGTCGATCGTCCCTTGGGGAACAGGAATCCAGTATTGGGGTTTAAATCGATCACACGATCAGCACTGCTATCTAGGAAGGCAATTCGTTGTTGGAGACGAGATGAGTGCACAGAGTCGAAGCTGTTCCTCGTCCGAGTTTCAACACCACAGGCAAAGTGGACATTTCTTTGACGCATATATCCCCACCGCAAAGTGAACGCACATATTCCTCATCCCGCTGTCTACGGTCATTATTGATGATATGGCACCCACGGCCTTGCCCTATACCGCAACAGTATGCTGGTTTACCAGACCGGTGAAATTCATCGCCCCCCCCTCCCCCCCACCCCCCTGGCTGCAAGCACTGCCAAGAGTATCCGATTTTTCAACACTGCATGGTAGCACTCGCGGAGCAACACGGTGCGAGGCGTTGCAGGCCGCAATAAGGCAGCGACAAAGTGCGAAAACTGGCGATTCCTTCTTCGTGTCTTGCACGGACTCTAGCTTGTGGCGGCACCAAAAAGCGTTGTCTATGTCCAATCCCGAGTATGTTAATAAGGTGACAAGCCTGATTTGGGCCTTCGTCGAAGCCGGCATCACAGAACGGGACATAATAATCCGTCCAACTATTCAGACGGAATTCAGGTCCTGGAGCAGAGGATTATGGTCTGGTGAACAAGTTGCAACCGACATTCAGTCGACTCTGGTCAAGAAGGTGAGGAGAAAATAGTTGTCCTCTCAACAATTCGGTCAGAGGAGGGCGAAGCCCAACCCCTCAGCCATAGCGCAACATTTTCGTGCGCGTTCCGAAACGTCTTGAGACTTAAGGAACCGGCCAAATGAGTCTTTTCTGTTTATTTCTTTGGTCTTGCGTTCTTCCTTTGTGTTTATCAACAGCCCCCACAGTCTTTCTGACATTGGGGCATTTACGCCCGGGCTGGAGAATGCACTGAGATTGCCACATGGATAGGGTAAGATATTCTTCGGTTGCAGCTATGTTCTACACTGATATAGGAATTGTATAGGATGCTCCCCCAGCAATACAAGGTCACAGAACGCCTGGTTTCTCATTGGCCTGCGCGTACTGGAAAACCGTCCCCGGTGAGGTATAACTACTCGTTATGATACCTTTATCTGTTTGGTTCAGCACACACTCACATCTGTGTTCTACAATCACGACAATGCCGTCACTGCCTACACTAACCACGATATCAAACCCTTATGCCTCCGCCACTCCACCGGCGGGAGTGAGCCCAGTGTGGCAGCTAGGGTATTTTGTGTTTGGGGTAGGTGGCCTCGTAATTATTGGGGTAGTGGCGACATAGATCGCAATCGTTTTTCTGCGAGCAAAACACAGGTATATATTTACTATGCTTGGCTTTACTTAATTTAGAGGGCTAATAATATTTAGGATTATATAGACTCCAATCAGAGAATACATTTCACAGACAATCGATGACTCTGAGAGGGCTTATAACCTAATAAGACCCCCACGTACGATAATCTTGGATCTTGAGGGGAAGCTATACTAATAGGAAGATCTGATAGCAAGGGTGAAAAGCGCGCCACCGTGGCGGTCGTAATGGCTTCACTTGTGGTAATCCTCAGAGGGCCCAAGAGCCAAACGAAGCGCCAAAATGACGTCCCTGCCTACCTTGACGACCATAAACAACCCATCAGCCTCCACGACTCCACCAGCAGGAGTTAGCCCCGCTTGGCATAGAGGATATTCTGGGTTTGGTGTGCTGGGCGTAAGTATTATAGGCCTAGTGGCAACATGGCTTGCAATCGTATTTTTGCGAGCGAAACATCGGTATACATTATCTATATTTGACTTTGGTTAACTTTGAAAAAGGGCTAATAATATCTACTATAATATAGCCTGCCCTTAGGGGAATATGTTCCTCAAACTTTTAACGATTTTGAAAGGGTATATGCCCTAACTCGGCCCCCGCGTAAGATAGCCTTAAATCTTGAGTCGAAACTATACTAATAGGAAGATATAATAGCCCGAAGAAAGTGATGAATAGTTTACTACAACAATTGTTGTTGTTGCAGTTGTTGTAGCTGTTCAGAAGCCGGTAATGCCAACAGCACTGAGCTGAGGGATGTAGCACCAGCTACAACAACAATAATACCGGCAGCAACAACAGCTGCAACACCTACTGCAAGAACAGTTGCAATAACAGAGGCAACCACAACGGCAACAACTGCACCGGCACCAGCAACACCGGCAGTAGAAGGACCACCGGCACTACCAGCGCCTACTGGGGCCATGAAGTGGCTCTCAAGGGAGCGATGGAGGAAAGTTTTTAAATGGCAAAAGGCCGATTTCTAGTGTACAGCATCATTACTATGTATGATTAGGTACTCCATGAGAACTTTTGCTGCTACTTGTGTCGTGGCAGGCATGGGCAATCGGATGTGGACATTCCCCTGCAAGACCAGAACAGACATCTTGGGGCAGATAACGCCGCTGGGGGAGGGGCCAACGACTTGGCTGGGCGGGCACTGGGGCTGGGTTTCCTACTGGGAATACGTGCCCAAACCATCGACGATTTTGAAAGGGCTGATACCCTCACCCGACCCCCACGTAAGGTAACTTTAGATCTTCATTGGAAGCTATACTAATAGGAAGATATTATAGCCCGAAGAAAATGGTGGGTGGTACTGCACCAAATTTTTGTTGTTGTTTTTGCCGCAGCAAAATGCACCATCGGGGAATGAAGTCCCTCTCGGAGACTGGAACCGGGCAGGCAACAACCGCAATGATGGGAGCGCAAATGATCGCACTGGGGGG
>NW_015378875.1:0-3886 GCF_001204775.2 Aspergillus nomiae NRRL 13137
TTTTTTTTTTAGTTCTGCTGATAACTACCCCTCCTTGTCCCTCCTGATCCAGACAACTGTTCCTCTACGCATGTTCCATGTGGACCCTTCCTTCATCCACTTCCGCGTTGTGGCTGATTGATATTGACTCGGCTTTCCTCCCACATTGTTGTTCTTTTTTTCCTTCTTTGAATCTCTCTCAATTCCCTTTTGTCTGACCCCCCAACCTGCTTCCCCTTACTTGCAAAGTACGTTGGCACAGACCTAGACCCTTCAGCCTATCCTTGTCGTCTTAGTACTTCCATCCCACCTCCCTCCCAATCAACTTCCCTATCCTCCCCCCGCCCTCTGGAGATCTGCCCTTTTTCTGAAACACTCATACCCAGAGGTGAATCATCTCAAGTGTTGTTGAACCCCTCATCTCCCCTATTACCTCTGTAAACCAGTGGTCCCTGTGACGTTCCTCCTCCCTGTGCTTCTCCCACGTAACGTCCCTATTGCGTAGGGCACTATCAGTCATGGAGTCCAGTTGCCATATCACTACCATTGGTTTCGTGGATTGTCAACTGACACCGACTTGGACAAACAGATCGCTCTGTGTAATTTCAGTACTCGTGTACTTGTTAAATTCTGGATCCGGACTTATTAACCGGGTAACTTGACGCCATCAGCACCGGTGTTAGACAGATCCGCCAGAAACTAGCGGTTCGGGTTGCAAGATCAGACGAAGCGTGTGGAACAACAGAACTGAACCTTATTATATTCAACATGGCGCCCACCACCACCACCAAGACTACTGTGCAGACACCTGTACGTGCCGTACCGTCCGCGTTGGGATCCGTTGGATCATAGTGCTGACCTCGAGTAGCCCAAGACCGAGGGTCCGCCGAAGCTGTCCGACATGAAAGACTGCATCGACCAGCTCACATTTGAACAGATCCTGGAGATGGACGATGACGATGATGAGATGGACTTCAGCAAGGGAATTGTCTTCGGTTTCTTTGACCAAGCTGAAGCCACCTTTGCAAAGATGGAAAAGGCCCTGTAAGTATGCCCGGAATAGCAGCCGAGGGATTCCAGGACTGACCCAAACTGCACTTGCAGTGAGGACAAACAACTCAGCGAGCTATCTTCATTGGGACATTTCTTGAAAGGCTCGTCAGCTACTCTGGGGTTGACTAAGGTTAAGGATGCATGTGAGAAGATCCAGAACTACGGTCTTGGGAAGGATGAGACGGGTACCAACAACGAATCGGAGGAGGAGTGTCTGAAGAAGATTAAGAAAACCCTGTCGGACTGCAAGGTGGATTACAAGGAAGTAGAGAGCTTCCTCCGCAGATATTACGGCGAAACCAGCAGCAGCAACAACGAGAACAAGAATGACGACAAGTAGTCCTCCAAAGCAAAGGTGGAAAGAAGTTGAAAGCGTGAGGATGATGGTTGACTGGAATATACCACGTGAGGTGACACACCTTTTCACATCAAAACTGCATTCGGCACCATAACCGAAAGAGAAAACAACGCAATTTTTTTAATTTCCAGAAGCGCGTCTGATAATACCCTCGGGTTGTTTTCGTCCAATGCTTGCTCTCCTTAACCCCGTATGAACCAAGGATACTATGACGATACATGAGGTAGATGATATGTTTTCTTATTTTCTTTGCCCGGCCTTCTCCGAGTTTCTGTTATTATTATTTTTTCTTTTTTTTCCAGCTCTATCTAGTCTAGAGGTTTGTTCATAAAATAGGGGAGATTTCTGTTACCCTTTTGTCCAGCCATTTCTATCGAGCACACAGGGACAGAGCTTCGAGTCCCACGGAGACAAAACTCCCTTGGCACCGCATGTGATGGTAGATTTCCTATTATTATTATTTTTCTCTCTTCTCCGTGTAAATGGGCGTGTATCAGGTGTGTGACCGATACCCAGCACAAGGCCGGCTGCAGATGTCATGCCCGACATGCTTTATGAGGGTTTAGACATCCATCCCCCTTGGATGGGAAGAGGTACGACGAGTCGGCAGTTTTTTCTTTTTTCTTTTTGTTTTTTGTTGAAGACCATCACCAGTGATACCATACCTGTGATTTATGATCCAACGGTCATTCCATCCTGAAGGAAGTCTAACTTCTCTGGCAGCATCATCTACCCCATGTCGGGTGCCATCGAATCAACCGCGCAAACGCAACTGGCCAGGACAACGCATTTACCCTATTGAGGAGGAGTCGATAGACTTTCGTGTCTTAATCTACTCCGTTTGCCTTGTACTTCCATCGACCAAACAGGTATTAATGTCCTGCGAGACACCTCGATCCGTTGTAATATCCGGGTTAACTATCGCGGAGTGCCTTCCTAAGTATGTAGTCGCATACAGTTTCCGAAGGAATCGTCGTGGACTGAATATATTCTATATAAGGTGTCGGATTCATCCTCCAACCCAGTTGTCTTCTTTCTTCATACTTATAGAATCGCGTAAGATCACACAGCCTCTCTATCCCATTATAGCCACCAAATCGAACACTAGAACCAAACCAGCAATCCGGTCCATTACCCGTACCTTTTCCCCTACACCAATCCGCCTTCGAGGATCTCCAAGCCAGTGTAACACTCCCATATTATATTCCAAATATCTTGTATAAACCGAACCCCGGAATGTCACATCAAACATGGCGACGGCCTTGACGAACTTGACTCCAGGTCTCCGATGGGCACACCGAGACTCCGGACGAGGACAGTGTAGACCCCATGCTGTCTTGTTTGTTTGCCTGTGTGACTTGGATGGTAGGTATGGATTTTTTTTGGTCTTGAGTGGGTATACAGAAGTAACTTTTTGTCCCTCGTTGTTCTCATGGGTGAGAGTTGTCTGTGCGGAATCACTTTTATTGATTGGGTTGTTACACGGCTGCGGGAGGTTATTGGGTTCTTAACCTCTTTCTTTTGCTGGTTTGGGTGTAGATATGGTGGTGGATTTATATATGCATCCATCGGATATAGAGATAGATATACACTTACACTTACATATACATACGACTTCATATCAAGGATAGAGAGCAGCGTACTGTCAAGGAATGGGAGAAAAAAAAAAAAAAAAAAGCAAATCCCAATGCACTACCTCCCATCAAACAGCCCCGTTTGACACTCTGACCCCCCAAAAGTAGTAGACGAGACCAGGTACGCCCCGTTTGATGTCATTTGCGTTTCACCCCAGGCAAGGATCTTCCACCAGGGGTAAATTCGATCACTAAACCTAACCCAACCCAACCCAACCTAGCCTCTGGGGACCTGGACAGTTTGTATACTACACGTGAACCTCGCTCGAGGTCGAGGCTTGTACATACTTGTACTATCCTATACTGGGAATGTTTTACTCGGGCTTTATACTAGACTAGACTGGACTGGACTGGACTGGACCAGACGTAAGTGTATGTACATGACACAGCCTGAGGTTATTTATGTATGTAGCTAACCACTCCCCCATGCATGTCATATCAGGCCATGAGATGTACTATTCTGTCCACTATCTTCTATACCAGCGAAGTTGGACTTGTTTCGTGCAGGGGTAGGTTATGTATGCACAGAATCACCGGGTACGTACATACATGCGTAAGCTAGTCTAGCCTGTCTCTTTCAATACCGTCGTCCTTCGTTCTCGATTCCCTATACAAGTTCCCCATTACAACACAACAACAACAACAACAACAACAACAACAGTCCCAGCAAATAACAAGTAGAAGAACAAATATCTCACACCTGAAGATAACTTACGTAAAAGCCCTTACATCGAATCCTAATCAAAGTCCATCCATACAAAATCCACCGATCCAAACCCACCCGAACACCCCTGCCCCAATACCCGATCCGTCCCGACGACCCTGAAGTACCAAGTCAGCCCTGGGTAATTGTACACACACA
>NW_015378876.1:0-3876 GCF_001204775.2 Aspergillus nomiae NRRL 13137
ATACTGTATAGACCGGAGTAAATCGATCGATACATACCTTTGAAGCTCTGCCTTTTCTGTTTCCGCGTCATTCCCCCCGGTTGGAACGACAGGGGTATAGTTAGACGACATTAGGGCTTGCGCGGCAGCCAAACTCTCGCGGATCACCACATAGCCTGGCTGGCCGCAATCCTCCGCGCGCACTGGGATATCTTGTTGGGAGATGTGCACCAGGAGGGTTCGGTAGTCGTTGATGATCTCAGCCACTCTGAGGGCACGTGCCTGGTTAACTTCATGCATCTTCATTAGTATCGCATCACTTTGCAAACTAATGGAAATCCCGGGTCAGGATTGAAGATGAATTGCTTACGTCCGTCTGCCATGGCTACTTTCTCTTAGAAGCGATTCTAGGGAATGGACGACTAGGGACCAAAGAGTAACAGCCCAAGTAGGTCAAAGGAAAGATAAAGTGGATAGTAGCGCAATTGATATACTAAGACGGCGAAGCCAAGCTAAGTCCCTGGGAAAGAGTGGCTGTTCTATAATAGTGTTCCATCATTGAGGGTGAGATATGCCTTTTAAATTCGATCTTCATGGCCACCGATGACAGCTTTCTGGTCCATCCCCGCCAGCCAAGGAGGAAGAGCTTTACTCGGGGAGATCATCATGAACAGTGGCTGGCTGCAAAAATGACTGTTGCTGCTGAGGAGAGGATACGGATATCACAGCTCGGGACCACAGCTGGGCAATGACAAGTTGAGGTGGAGCCCATAGTAGGTAGAAGCCCCATCCGAGGCCATGTGCCTAACGGACTTTAGTCCTCTGATTTCAAGGAGCGCGAACGCTAAGCAGCTGGTACGTCAAACAGGATCCAAGACTGGGTCTGCATGAGCATAGTAAGGGAGGAAAAAAAATCAATAATCAAAATCAATAATTGAATAGAACCGAAAATAATCAACAAGAATATTCAAAATAAGGAAAAAAGAAAATATATAATGAAAGAAAAAAGAAAAAAAAGTCTAAACCCCACAGACTAAATACAGTAGCAAAATGATACATCCAGCATGGATCATCTCATGTGTCAGTTTACCGCACCAGTGGAAACGCACCCACCGTGGCTTTCTGGGATGCTGGATCTCGGAAAACCGAGTAGACTCTATCTTGCAGGACAGGTGCAGCCCGCCAAGTGGAACACCCTAAGGGACGATGGATCCCAATGGGCTGATTGTCCGTTCGCCAAACTCCTAAAAATGGCGCTAAGCGCCGAACTAGTTAGTAATTCACCAGCTGTGCTTTCAGGTTCCCAAGCATTCCGGCCATGTTCTCGCCACACTTTAGTCCCACGATATGCACGAGGGAATCCGATGCGTTTCAGGTTCGGAGGCATCGACCGGTTAGGAAAGGTTTCATCCGAGGTCAGAGGAGAAGCAAAACATCATGGATACTCCCTGACTCACTCTGTCAATTGAGTTTTCAGGGACCCTACATTTGCCTCGATGATGACGAGATGAACTCCGCGAAAGCCACACTTCCCAGCTCAGCCACACCCCCGGCCACGGTTCCCGGAGACCAGCTGAAGCCATCCAAAAGCAATGATTGACAGCCTCAGGCGAATCTCCTTCCCGCTCACGGCCTTGCTGTCACGTCTGCCCAACTGGCTCGGCTCCGGTGGCGATTCCTATCTGCAATGCACATTCGACTACGTCAAGAGATGGCCCCAGGGCATGCAAGACAGCTATCCACTCACCCTTCCGTATCCTCGCTCATTCCCTCCGACGGTGCTTCGCGCTTGCATAGCGCTCACTAACTGCACTCCTTGCAGATTGTCACGTCTCAGATACTGTGGAGACACAGAGAGCTTGCAGGTTGTGTAATCTCTGCTCGAACCCATCACAATCCCCCATGTCAAATCTAATTCATACCGAGATCCTGGATCCTGCACGTTGCCACAGACCTGGAGAAGTTCAGGCGAATCATCGTCCTCCGTCTACTGTTTTTCTGCCCTGGCAGCAAGGGTCCTGCAACTATATCACCAGGCGAAGGACGCATTGTAACAACCGGAGTCGGAGTGATGCTATTAAATATCATTCGGGTCTAGCAAACATGCATGTTCATACGTTCAACATTCAGTCCTTTTCGGCAATCGCCTGCAGCCGTTCATCAATCTCATCCTCCGTCAGAGCCCGGAAATTGACATCCGTGCCCTCCTGGCCATCCGCCCGAGGGCCGCCAACGATTCCAATCTCCAATTCGTGCTTCTTGAAATCGACGCTAAGCACATTGCTCAAGGCTGTGATTCCCAATTCGACAACTTCCTCCCAACTGCCCTCGGCGTAATCCTTGTTCTTCAGCTTCTTTTCCAGGTAAGTGATCGCCTCCTGCTGTTTCGGACCAGATGCGGTGGCCTTGTATCCGACGTAGTAGCCTGCAGGGTCGCATTTGTAGACCTGTGGGCCATTCTCCGAATCGACAGAGATCAGGGTCGTAGCGACTCCTAACGGGCGCATGTAAGCCTAGAAAGTATTTGCGTCAGTCCACAGAACCCCGTATTGGCCAAGACGGATGATACATACCCTCTGTGTGTAGACCTGATTTATATTGGCAAGTCGCTTCGCAAGAACATCACAGGGCATTTCGTAACCGTATTTGTATCGGAATTCCGCCGCCTCTCCACGAGCACGGTCAACGGAAGCCCTAGCATCCGCTATAGAACCGGTCATGACACAACCAACCGAGGGAGAGAGCCGAAAGATATGTGAAACGGAGGATGGATCAATCAGTTTGTCCTAAGGTATCGATTAGACAATCTCAGGACTCAAACATGTGCGGAAAATATCGCTTACAGCAACTTTCTTCTGAGACAACACCACGGCGCAGGTCTTTCCCCTCACACCCAACGAAGTTATGTTGGCTGAAGTGATGGCTTTGAAGGCATACTCTATTGATGACGGAATATGGACGATCAGCTATCCAGTTGTCTTATGGTGATGGTCCCCACATGTTCGGTTGATGCCGAACTGTTTCTCAAGGACATAGTTTCCAAACCGAGGCACTTACCGACTTGATACAGACGACCTTGGTCCGAGAAGATTGTGATATGTCTGTCATATGCGCTTCCTGCTCGCAAAACGAAGGTCAGTAATCGATGAAGTCATGGCACCAGGCTAATCAATTTATCCAAGGACCCTACCAGACATGATGGCGACGAGTGTATATAGTACTCTGCAAAGTTACCAAGAGGGAATAACAAAAATGGAAGTGGTAACGAAGGTATCGAGAGGCACGAAGAGGGGGAATGGCGATGGGGGATGATGAGGTTCGAAAGGACGCGTGCCAGAGGGTGCCTGAGGGCCGGAGCTCTGAGCTATTGAGTAAGCTCCACCGTCACCGCCTTTGGACAGCGCATATCAATTGGCGGATCGATGAATCCGACAAGTTACTACTAGTACATACCATTTATACATGGGAAACTTGGGTATAGATTATGGCTCGTTTGTTTTTATGCCTTCATAAGCAAGTTTTGAATAGAATAAGTTCTGAAAATACTGTTCTATCCGTATATACTGGGTATACATGGCAACTAACAACAGGCGAATCATGCCATCAGTTTGACGAACTCCTTCATATGCCTAGACCAGGTATCCAACTTTTCGCTAAAGACTTTTCGAACGTAATCCTTGAGAACTTTTTGACGATGTTTCACCGTATGAGCATGGACTCCAAGTGAGCCACCTCGAGCAGAAATGTAGGAGAAAAAGACGAGATAATAGGCTCGAAGAACCTATGCAATGGAAATTAGGAAGAGGAAGAGGAAGATGACGACGAGGATGACGAATCGCTTGAGCTTGTGCTTTCAGAATCGCTGTCACTGCTCGAATCAGAAGACGAATCTCTGGG
>NW_015378877.1:0-3742 GCF_001204775.2 Aspergillus nomiae NRRL 13137
AAAAAGAAAAAAGGAGGGACCCAATATTTAGTAAAAGAAAAGGAAAAAGAAGAAAGAAAAATCCTTCGGTAGCCCGTGAGACAGGCACGATCATGCCTCAGCCAGCCAGGGAAGATTTGGTACAGTCGCAGCGGGTAGAGCAGTAAGGACGCTGATAGGCGAAGGGTTGCTGAGCAGCCGCTAGCGTTACTGATGGCGGCAAGGGAGTCCCGGCAACGAGGGGGGCCCAGAGCCCTAGACGCTGGCTAGTCCTCGCCGTACGGGTACCTACCTCTCTGACTTACATACTGTACGTATAGTATGTATGATACCCGTATTAGACCTATGATGTATGTACTCTGTAGGTACTGCGGACCACCGAAACCCACCGGGAAGCTACCTGTGAGGTACATACGTCGTTATGCTGTCAGACTTGATATTTGCTGATTTTTGGAATTACTGTTTCAGCAAACGGTTGTAAAGAACTTAATTCCCTTGAAGAACAGAAAGAAAGGGTTTTCAATAGAGAGCATTACTAAAGTATAGTAAGGATTTGCACTGCGATATCCCTTTGACAGTGACTTTTGGAATTTTAATTTTGGGGACTTGAACCCATTCTTTTGCCTGTCCGCAGGGCTATAAGACGAAGGGCGGGTGAAGATTCCAAACCGGTTCGACACAGGTTTCTGACGCCGATGAACCAAACCAGCCTAGTCCCGTCTAGTACCAGAAGCTAACCTGTCGTCGCTTAAGCTCTTTCTGAGCATCTGGAGATCCATCCCCACTTTTGCGTTGCCATTGCAACAAGATCATCCCTTCAGCTTCACTTTCTCCTCTTTTTTCACTTCTTCTCTTTCTTTTCTCTGGGTCTTCTGAACATCTGTTCGTTCTTCTTTTAAGACTAGGACTGTTCCTCATTTCCCATGCTTCATTTCTCGAGCTATCCTCAGGCCCAGTCCCGTGTTCCAATCTCCGACAAACCCTCTGCTTCGGTAAGTTTCCTCCAATGCATTAGCGTACCGATGCTCCTCCCCTAAGATGCCTGCCCGGCTGCTGATGTCAGTACTTAGAATGCTAACCTAGTCTCCGTGGTTCATTAGCCCCTCGCCCTTTTCTCCCCATCTTCAAGTCTTGGTCCAACATTGACGCTCCGGGTTACTTTTGTTCGATTATTCGGCCAGCCATGTCGCTCTAGACGCACGAGGAAGTGCCGCTACATGCTGGATAGCTGAGGGATTCTGAGGCCGTTCTTCAACCATTCGATTAGTGAAGTCTGGGTTCAACACTCCGCAATTTGGCAACAGAAACATACGAGAGCTGGGTGGTTGCCGTTCCGACAGAGACGCCTCCATCTATCGTGTAGTATATGCCGGGTAGATAGTATACGGCATAACTGTCTTCTACTTTCTGTTCTTTGCCAGCTCTGCCTTTTTCTTTTTTTCTTTTCTTCTTTTTTTTTTCTTCCGAACCGATTCGACTGCGGCGTTCTTGCGGGTTTGAGGCATTAAGGAAGAAACAAGCATTCTGCAAAAATGGAACACTCGTCCCCGTTGGCTGCTATGCAGCCCCCATCGGTGCTCTTCGGACATTGTTTTCGCTCGGATGCAAGGACATCCTACCCTGCGTTTGGTGTCAATTCAAACAGTTTCAACTTCAAAGATTTATCTATGAAAAAAGCCCATGGTGCCGATTACTTTAATGTAAAAGGCACATCTCCTACCGCGAGCCTCGCGGCCGATCTATCTCAAAACTTCCATATTGATCAGAGGTACGTCCACTCCTTTGTGCTCTTTGTCGTTGGGGTATTGCGCGTTCAAAGGAACCCACTGACCAAATATAGTCCCCAAGTGGCTACTCCACGACGGTCTTTGTTCTCCTCAAACCTTTTTGGGAATGGTAACAGGCGTGGTAAGAGTTGATGTGTTATAGTGCGTGAAGGACTGGGAATGCTCATCAAGTTTATAGAGGAAGCGATGAGGACACCTCCACTGTCTTCCTCCCCTGCAATGGATATCATGGAAATGTCGCCGTTACCGCACAAACCTCCATTCAACACTCTGGAAGCTGAACTCCGCACTCCTACAATCGAGATTTCCTCTATGGACACGCCCATGAGATCTAATACTGCCAGCCCTCTACAGGACTCGCCTTTGGTTGGGCAAAAAGAAGGCCACCATGAGTAAGAACCAGAGAGTCAAAGAATGACGTGTATATGGGTCTGACAATACTATTTGCTTATAGGAGGAGACGTCCAACCTTTCTTCGCCCCAGCCTGGCCAGGAGCAAAGCGCAGTCCTTTCAATTGGGTATGGTTAAGCCCGCACCGGAGAGCCAAGCACCGCCATTTAAATTCCAAAGCAAGGGAACCAAGACGTCGCTAAGCACATCGGCTTCGTTGGAGGATATGTTTAATGAATCGCCACCTCGTGAACGGTCATCGCTGAGAAATCATTCGTCCCATGGCTTGGTCAACCCGCGGCTGAGACCACCATTTGGCCGAGAGACGAGCCATGTCCGTGGAAATGGATCTCCGTCGGCAGCATCCATTCGCAAAAACTCGCACCCCATGATGCGCCCTCGTAAACAGTGCCGACGTTCGTTGAGCATGTTTGAGAACCCCGAGGATGTAATGGTCGAAAAAGAGGCTTCTTTTACATCAAATGCACCACTTCAGTCCGTCTGTGACATCGAAGGAACCCCCAGCCTACAATTGCCTCACTTTTTGCCTGAGGACCAGGCTGATACATTGCCTCGCATCGACAAGAGCATTCTCGTGGAACTCATGGATGGAAAATACAACGACCGTTTCGACAATGTCATGATTATTGACTGTCGGTTCGAGTACGAATATGAAGGTGGTCACATCACTGGCGCTGTGAACTACAACGACAAGGATAATCTTGCCGCGGAGCTCTTCGCCAGCCCTAAACCAAGAACGGCATTGGTTTTGCACTGCGAGTATTCCGCACACCGGGCTCCCATTATGGCCAAATACATTCGCCATCAGGATCGTGCTTTTAACGTGGATCACTATCCACATCTTACCTACCCGGATATGTACATTCTGGACGGGGGCTATAGTAGCTTCTTCTCCGACCATCGGACACTGTGCTTTCCCCAGAACTACGTCGAAATGTCTGCCAAGGAACATGAGTTTGCCTGCGAGCGTGGCCTTGGGAAGGTCAAGCAGAGGTCTAAGTTGAGCCGCGCTCAAACCTTTGCCTTCGGTCAATCTCCCCAAATGGAAGATAGCCCTACTGGGAGGTGTCGTAACGGCCTTGGAGACCGTAACCGACTATTAGGCTCTCCATTTGCCGCAAGCCCCGTCTCCGCTCGCTTCTCCGGCCGCCGCATGCTTTCCTACTGACAGCCCCCACGAATCGTCCGATTCCATTTTCAGAGCCAGCCCTCGATATTATGAAACTATCGAGGGTTGTGCTAAGTTTTTACTGCATTCCGTTGCACCGCAATATTTCACATATATCCAGAGACCCTGGTTTTGGTTCACTGTCTTACCCACTCGCTGGTCTTTCGAGAATATTGAGTTGCACCATGGGACTTGGAGAATTTAGTCGCTGTTGACCTGGCGCCTGACCACTCCAGTTTCCTTTCCGTTCGTTTAAATACTTTCGGTTTCTTTCTCTTCGCCCGGTTAATAGAGCTTCAGCATTTTGCATTGATGACACGGCAACTTTTGACTCTACCATTTTATTGATCTGCCATGCACCTCATGCCGGCCGGCACTTTTGTTAACGTTTAGCGG
>NW_015378878.1:0-3743 GCF_001204775.2 Aspergillus nomiae NRRL 13137
GCATTTTGATATCCATATTACTTAGTTTAGTGAAGTAGGTAGTAGGTATGAGAGAGATAGAATTCGGTGAGTATTGTGCGGTGAGAATATTGTTCTTATTTTCTGGTACTATACTAATATTGTAGAATATTATAATCTTAACTCTGGGAAGTATATACATTGGGTGATTTACCTCTCGGGGAGTTTCCGCGGCAGATCCCCGAGCGGAATCGCGACAGGTTCAACATGACTTTCACCACGGATAGTGACTCTGAGAGAATTATACTATGAATCGGACTCATGCTACAGTGATTTTATCCTCTGATCGACACCCCGGGAAACGACCTGGGAACCGGGCTACATCAATCTGAATCATGGTGCTGTCGACATCGCCCCGAATACCCTTCTCAAAGATACAAATCCTAATATCCACAATAGTTACCCTGATTAGCAACAAACACCACAGCACACCAAAGCCCTAATTCCATCCCAAAATGCCAGACCCAACAATCCAATCCCTCGCAACCTACATACATAGCTCTTAGCTACATATTGGGCTATTAGCAGATTTTAGCGCCGGTGTAAGTGTCCGGTACAAAGAGGATGGTAGAATATACGTATGATGCGGTATATATATACCTGATATGCAAGTACAATATAGGTATTTAGATATATCTTTACCAGCACTTTTGTCATGTCTAGTTAATAGCTACATTGGAACTAATCCGACTAACTTTCGGTATAAACAAACCGAAATGCTTATCGATAAGCTTAAGGCCCGCGTCACACAAGCAACGAATCACAGCGCAGGAAACTGTAAAAGGAACCAATAAGCAAAGAATGTGGGTAAAGATAAGGTTGTAAGATCCTGACAGAAACACAATCAAAGTCAAACAGGACAAATGTAGATATGGATTGATTAGTTTTGTGCGAATAATCTTACTGTGGAGCTTCCCAGAAGATCCCAATGTTTGGTACGGAATAAATAGAAAAATTCCTTGACTACTTGATACTAGCGCTGGTGCCTGGACTGTGGCTGTGATCCCGCAATCGAGCCGCGCCGATTAAGTGAAACAAACTCAACTTTCCCTGCTAATGCTCTCGGTGTCATTCTCGTCTTGCCCACTCACATTAATCCTCTCAACTAATTCTCTCCCCAGTCCAATGCCAGACGGCTTTGGTGAGCATGGGAACACATGATAAGTACGTTATTCCTTGGCCGCGCTTACGATCTTCCTTTGGTGCAGCCGCTTACTCGCCTGCTCTTGGACAGATTTATTGGCCTCGCACTGGCTGTGCTGGCTTCGTTGGCCATTGGTATGTGCTTTTTGATATCTCTTGTCTTCTTTTTCCTATAAAAAAAATACTGCCCGGCAGTACACTCTTGAATAGCTTGCTGACGGTCGCAATCCACAGGTTCGAGCTATGTCATCACCAAGAAGGTACGCCGCGGATCGTATCCGGGGGAACCAAATACCTGACTCAGTCGACTAGGGCCTTGTACAAGCGGCGGAGAAATATGGCTTCAGTGGAGAAGGATTTGAATATCTGCGAAGTCCGCTATGGTGGTGTGGGATGACCATCCGTAAGGATATTAGTCGAGCCATCATGGCCAGAATCTGACGATTACAGTGATATCGGGAGAGCTTATGAACACAGCCGCGTACGCTTTTGCTCCAGCAGTGCTGGTCACTCCGCTCGGGGCGCTCAGCGTACTCATCAGGTGAGCTCATGTGGTTCTCGACCGCATTTCCTACGCTAATCGATCCCAGCGCCTTGATGGGCGCATACTTTCTCAACGAGAATATACAAGTGCTTGGCAAGCTCGGAGCCGCCATCTGCCTTTTGGGATCGGTATTACTTGTCCTCCATGCGCCGGGCGACAGGGACATCCAGACCATTGAGGAGATCCTGCACCTCGCCATTCAACCAGGTTAGCTTGCCCGGACCTCCCCCGGGTACGGACAAACACACTAATAGCGTCTTTCCAGGCTTCCTCATCTACTGCACCCTCGTCACCGTTTTCTCCAGCTACATGATCTACAAAGTCGCCCCGCGACTAGGCCGAACGAACCCGCTCGTCTATCTATCGATCTGCTCCACCGTGGGATCCATCTCCGTGATGTCTGTCAAAGCCTTCGGAATCGCCATCAAGCTCACCTTCGCCGGCGACAACCAGTTCACCCACGCGTCCACATACGTCTTCTCCCTGGTCCTGGTAGTCACCACACTAACTCAGATGAACTACCTGAACAAAGCAATGGGCGAATTCCCCGCGTCGCTGTAAGTATCCACCACCATATCACCACTACTTCAAAGTATACATATACTGATAAGTACCACAGAGTAAACGCAATGTACTACGTCGGCTTCACAACCTGCACCCTCACCGCCTCCGTCATCTTCTACCAGGGCCTGAACACCAGCGACTGGACCAACATCACCTCCATGATGTGCGGCTTTCTACTCAACTTCATCGGAATCTCCCTCCTGACCTTATCCAAAACAGGGCAGGAGGGCCGTCCGGAGTCCGTCCGTGCCCTGAGCATGCGGTCGCTTGACTTGTCTCATGGCCGGTACGATCATGTGCGATCCAGCAGCGTGGATGTTCCCAGCGCCCTGGAGAGGAGGTCGTCTGGCCTGGATGCTGCGGAGCGGCAATAGTGGTGGTGGACTAGGCTGCTGTCATTGGGCTAATTTCTTTTTATTTGTTTGTTTTCCTTTGTACTCACTAGGTCGAGTCTGAGATATTTAGAGTCAGATCGACCACCACGCTGAGTTTAGTGGGAAGGTTGAAGCTAGTAGCTTCGGGCTTTTTGTGAGATTCGATGGGCCACTGGTGGGCCTGTCGGGCGTGTTTGAGAATATACCCTAAATCTAAAATTCAACTGTCCCTGTAGATGGGACATGATATGTATGTATGAAATAAGAGATTATAGAATGATCTTGAATTTGGAAGTAGAGGGTGTTTCACGATAGCATGGCAGTTGCGACTAATTGCTATCATTGGATTATTGAAGTAGTAGTGTTCAAGGTATTCGGTGTATCAAGTCTAATAAGTTCTCTGGATAGTGTTTGGGTTTTTGTTGGTCGCTGAGTTTCTATAATATATATCTGACACCCTGCAAGGTGTATATGTCTTTGGTGGATATATTTTGGAAGTCCCTCAACCCAAATCTGGTTAACAAACAAGACTCTAGTAAAGATCAATGCACTCCTTGAAGGAAAGTTGATACCACAGGTCTCGACATGGCAACTATACAAATCTACAACGAATTTCACTCTAAAGCTAGATGAAGTGTTTAGCATCTTTGCAGGTTTTTTTTTTGTGCATTTTATTTGGCTTATATATCCAAAACAAAAGCAGTCCTTCAACAACATCCGATGTGGTGTAATGGCTAACATCGCTGTCTCTCACACAGCAGCTCGGGGTTCGATTCCCCGCATCGGAATAACTTTTTGTTTTTTTGCTGTATTCGATTATTGATAGATAATAGTAATTCATTCCCTCTATCTTGTGCCGGCTGGCTCTTATCTTTCTTTTTGAGTGCCCAGTGCAGTGGGTCACTGAGTATTGCCCTTCTACCATATATAGATATAGACACAGATATCAAGACCAGTTCATTCCAACCCAACGCCGTCACTAACGAAACGAAACCCATAATGACAACCATGCAGATAAGTAAAAAACAGAATGGTAATACAGCCCAAGGATGTATCAAGCCTCATTACCCCCTAACCACCCCCATGTCACAAGCACCCCC
>NW_015378879.1:0-3704 GCF_001204775.2 Aspergillus nomiae NRRL 13137
AAACAAAAAAAAAAAAAGAGAGAGAAAGACAAAAAACACAACCGAGAACTTGGCTGTGGGGCTGTCGGACATTTTTTTGACGATCATTGCGTGCCGGGAATAGCTCAAGCAGCAACATCCCTGTCTTGAATCCACCACACTGGAGCCAGTTGTGTTTGTTTGTCGGTTCCCCTCAATTCGAAAATCTGAATCGATATTCGCCGCTAAAAAAAAGAAGAAGAAGAAGTCAATGATGGATCCCTTTGTGTCCTGCCAAGGTAGCCATTTATCTCACCGATGGTTTCTCGATGGTATGATTATGATTACGACATCCCGTCTTGATAAACACCAATGATTTCGCCCGGAGATTTTCACCTTTGTTGTCGACCATGCTGTCCATTGCAGGATTGTAGCATTCGCCTTTCGTTTATTTTCCCACAGAGACGGGATGGGTGTCATACGTATGTCTACTTTATATATATCACGTACCCTAATCTCGGCTTGAACGCGAGGGGGTTAGCCCACTCAATGATGGATACCGCAGGGCTAAAGGGAATGAATGGTCCGAGGTGCTTATAGAATAGAACCGTCTGACCTAGAGGTCGCTTATTTCGTGCATGTGACTATTGTCCTCTCTACTTAATTTTTTTCCTTGAGTACTTGCGCGATTCGGGTCCCCATCTGTTTGATGACATTACAATCGTACGGAAGTCATGTGTGATTGACTACGGCTACCCATTGATAATGGTATTGTTGTAAACTGGGCTTTGGGCTAAGTCAGCAGTTCGATACTCGAAACCCGATCAAGTCCGCACGGGAAGAAAGTGGGTGGCAGGAACACATGTTCTAGACCCGCGGCAGGTCATTGTAGTAGAATACCCACACCACCATACCGAGTGTATACACATTTGACTGGTACATACCAGTCCGTGCCATGAGGCTACAGGTGAGATAAAATTGGTGGTGGATTCGAATACTGAACGGGTCGGTTCTCACAGCGCTAGGCAAGTTACGGCTATAAGGCAACTATACATGAAGAATGGGAGTGTTCTAGCCAGGCACGTTGTGATAATATGCCACTCTCTGGAAGTATTTGCCTGTAACTTGATCGTATGATGTTTGGATTTTGGACAGGACAACTCTTCTCTGGGAAGGGTTGTTTAATCTCAGTGGCGGTGACTTACCGCCTTCTCCGTACTTTTCTCATACTGCATGAATCTGCGTCACCCGAAGACGTTTAGCGGCTACAGTTGTCGTCCTCGCAAACTAGGTTTTGAGACCTGGAACGAACTTCTGCAGGCTTCTAATGTTGGAATTAGGTTCCATGGCAAGCTACACTGGTCCCTATCTGTTGGCATAGCTATTCAGTCTGAATTGAATGATGTAGTTTCCGAGAGTAAATTGGCCGGAATCGTAGTCCAAGCTTTGTTTAAGCAATGTATGAAGTGAAAGAAAGACATATCACCAGTATGGTGTAACAAGCAGAGAGATGAAGTGGAAGTGGGTGGGGGCAAGGATAAAATAGAAATCAGAAACAAGTCCCCAATGGTATTGTAAAAGGGAGATGACCAGTGGACATTGATGGGTAACTTGGCAACATCGATTCAAGCTTTCACTCGTCGACAAGCCAGCGCGTTTGCCATGTCATTTGAGTAATCGAGCAAAGGACATAAACTGGCGTTATTCAATCCACAATCTAAGGGCAAGGAGACATCTCATTGGGTGTCAAGACGGATGGTTTTTTACCAGGTCCCGTTTTCCATTTTCCTTTTTTGCGGTGCAAGGCCGTCCACCGCCTCGTCAGAACGAAATTTGTACTCGAAAAAGCCACCGTTTCGGCCCCACTAGTCCCTAGGTAATCAATCTTGCAGGGCTTGCAGCTGCTTACGGGAAACCCCTTGTTCCCGCGGCCCCGTCGTTCGAAGTCAACCCGTGATTCAGGTACTCCGCACATTACTATCATGATCTTATTATCTACTGTAAGTTACCATGGTACCCATCTTTAATCCTTGTTATAAATCTACGGACAATGCAGATGAGGGGGAATGAGAAAGGAAGATGACAAGTCTTGCGAACGCCATGCAATGGGGAAATCAATCGAAGAATGAGGGTCACCAAGCTGGCACTTATAGACTGAGAAGAGACGGGCTCCTCTTACGTCTACATGGCAATACCAAGAAACTGCACCAAATTCACGAGTTAAAGCGATACGGCCTGCATGTATGGAAAGAAAAATGTCCAAGTGGTGCACATACGGATCCTAGCCATGTAAAGAACCAAAGAACGACGCGTCTTTGACGATAACGTAAATTAGTGAGTTTGGATCCATAAACTATGTACCATATTGCGGTTCCAGGCCGAGAGATCAACAGACCCAATCTAACAGGAAATTATCGAGACCTGGAGATCGGGAGGCCCTAAGTTGCCCGAGTGGGTTGAATAAGATGATAGCATTTGGAAACCCGCGTCTCCCCCTGATTTTTCAGAAAGAGTAGGAGGTAGCTGCTCTCAAGCGATTAAGGCTCACAGCACATGAAAAGAGTCATTGCGCTCAAACGAATAACCCGGTTTTGAGACAATCATAACTACCTTGATTGGCTCAAGGATACACTGAAACTGGAGCTGTGTATGACAAGGCGGCGGGCCTCAAGCATGGGGCGTACATTACAGTAATGAATAGTGCTGCATCCTCTGCTGACGGACTTCTGTTATGTCGGAGAAAAGTATTGAGACACTGCAAGCTCTCCTATGGCTGCATCCTGTCGAGATGTCATATGTAATCCTTGTCTATGCACACTAAGCGGTAACAATATGCAACCTGCATCAGCATCCACAGCCTGGTTCACTTTGAATGGCTGACAGCAATAAAACTAAGACAGAGTGTGTACCATGTCAACAAACCCAGGTGCGTGTCATCTCACCTCATCTAGACTCAGAACCGGGAACGGCCGCCGCCATTCGAAAGAAATTGAAGCGCAGGGAGAGGGGAAGAACGAAAGATTCACTTAACTATGAGAACAGAAAACCCACATCAAGAGTAGAGATGATCCACCCGCAACCACGGAAAAGAGTCAGACCGGTTCGTCGAGGACCGGGTGAAGGCACGAGGATAACTACAAAGGCTTGTAGATTCATCGGTTCCCTTCAGGTTTGATCTCGTAATGAATTTCATAGAGATCGATGGAATTCCATATTAAATGACCGCCTAGACAAGCTTGAAAGGGCGACGTTGGTCAATGTATGGTTAAAGAATGATACCTATAACGTGTTAAGATGGATAACCATCCCAGAATATCATGAATAATATTTTGCTGGCAAGCTAGAAAGTTATAGAGCTAATAGTAGACATCCTCCAGACATGCCGTTTTCAGGGAAACGTTGATTGCCCTGATAAGGTCGGTCAAGTCAGGAATGAGGTGCAGAAAGTTGGACGAGGCGAACGGCTGCTAGCAGGACCCCGGATCCTAGTAGTGTCTGACTAGTGACATTGCCTTTGGCTGATACTTACTTTTTCGGGTTGGAGTTCGTTCGCCGTTGACAGATCCATCACCATGGTCCGGCACTAATTGGACAGACAGTCCACAGCCGTTGGGACTCGGAAATCTAAATTGATTGTAAATGAACCAACCAAAACAGGGAAATCGGGAGAAGAACCTGAAGCGGAGGCTTAATTAAATTGAGATGCAAAACCCAAAGAGTACCAAAAATAAGGACTATTATTTTAT
>NW_015378880.1:0-3695 GCF_001204775.2 Aspergillus nomiae NRRL 13137
TTTTCTTGAAAAGTGAGTGGACTCGGCTTTTGCCATATTATTCCGGGTACCCCCGGACAGGCAATGCGGCGAAATTAGCCACACGAAGTTCGTTATGGTGTTTATTTGGTCATTGGCTCCTCCAACACGGCTCGTGCTCGGTCTAGGGCAAGCAAAGGGAACTGCAGATAGGCCTGGAAGAAGAACATCGCGGTAAGATTGCAAGCTAAACGGTATTTCTTGGTGCAGTTCTTGGTGTGACACAGATGCATGGTTTCCAAACCTGTCATTCACTGCGATGTTGTTCATGACCTCTGAGATAATCTCGGCATAGTCATAACTTGAGCCTGGAACACATGTTCAGCCTTTGGGTTTATAGGAATAGTTGGAATGGAATATCAGAGCTACTTGTGTAGGCTTAGTTTGACAATGTCTTCCTTGAGACTTGTGACGCTACTCATATAGTGTTTCTGGGGCATTAAAAAAATTTAAAACCAAGATTATTGTTCAGAACAAAATGGACAGAGAATTCACGACAGCCATAACGGTAAATATCTCAATGATGCTATTGAGAATGTCTTTTCCCAGATCCATTAGCTAATAACAACAGTCAAATGCTACGCATTTCCTTGAATTATTATGTATTATATATTGCAGGGGTAGCTGGCGCCTAAACCTCAATCAGCTATCGGTTACCATTTCGGGACCCCGACGTTCGTATACGAGAATCCACAACAGAACATATATAGGAGTACATCGAGTACAAAATACAAACGACACCACACCCCAACACCAAAATACAACCCAAATCCATCCCCAGAGCAAAACCCACAAAAGAGCTAACCCAAAATGCCAACCCCAAACCCCATCCCCCTCCCAACACTGGAAGCCTTCACGAAAAGGACGCTGCACCTCACACAAGCAACGCTAACGCGCCACCCCAAAATCGAGGCGACGATCATATGATCTTCACCATCAGCGAATCACCAGGCCATCTGTTGCGCGTGACAAAACCCCGCGAAGACCGGCCCTTATCACTGGGGACGGAAATGCAAAGATTTGACATCGCGGTGCGAGGGCTCATCGCGGCGGAATACGCGGCTCGTGGGCTGTCCGGGGATATCATACCGAAATCCGTTGGGCATGAGGTTCTCACTGGAGATGGGGTTCATGCTGTTTCCATGGAGACGAAGTTGGAGGGCGTTGGGTTGCATCGGGGTGGTTTGACTGGTCTGACTGAGAGGACGGTTGAGGGGCTAGTGGAGATGATGAGGGTTATGAAGGGGGTTGATCTCGAGGGGCTGGAGGGGAGGCTGAAGGATTTGGGGGTGGTTGGGTTTGAGGTTCCTTTTATTCCGTGGCCGGAGATTCGGGGGATGAGGGAGAGGGCGGTTGTTGCGTGGAGGAGGCTGGTTAGTAGGGGGCAGATTCTGGGGGATGATTATGGGGTTAAGGATGGGGATGATTTCGAGGCATTGGGTGAGAGAAAGACGGCATTTATAGGACGCGTGAGGGATATGGATGATGAGACATCACGGCGGGTGCTCATTCATAATGATATTAAAGGAGAGCATATCCTGGTGGGCTCCGATGGTCGGGTTACTGGCATACTGGACTGGGCGGATGCGGGCGTTGGATATCCGGCGACTGATATCGCGGGCTTGGTGTTGACTGTTGGGCCGCGGTTGGCTATCAGAATTGCGCGGGAGGTTGGGTATGCAGAGGATGAAATTCTTCAGGGACTGATACAGGC
Organism: Aspergillus nomiae NRRL 13137; assembly: GCF_001204775.2. Classification (NCBI taxonomy): domain Eukaryota; kingdom Fungi; phylum Ascomycota; class Eurotiomycetes; order Eurotiales; family Aspergillaceae; genus Aspergillus; species Aspergillus nomiae. The sequence goes on from NW_015378880.1 coordinate 1,733, forward strand.
TCGGTGTGAGTGTGTTTTGAGGTTGGATGATCGATTGAATGGGGATGATGAGTTGACGCCGATTGATCTGTTGAAGGGTCAGCTTGTTTTGTCGATGGAAGATTGTGAACTTGTTGATTGTGTATGAGTGTTAGAGGAAGGGTGTACATAGAATTGCGATAGTATAGAGCTTATTAGTGTGAGAGTTTGATATAGATAGTAAGTATCCCGGTCAAAACTAGACAGAACAGCAGGAAAAACTATGATGAACTGGGCTTTAGGATATGTTACATATTAAGAGAATACATCTAGATAGAGGCATCTCCATTATTACAACACCATTGTAGACCATCTCTGTTATATCAAGAGTCATTCGTCTCAGACAAGTGTTTCAAATGACAAAGTAGAAAGATTTTTGTGTAATTGAGGTAACTCTAGTAACCGTATAAGTGCAAAACGGTGAAGAAAAGCTTCAGAAAACAGAATGGCCTAATGGCCTCATCTATGCGAAGTCCAACGCAATGACCAGTTCTTGGATCGTTGATGGCTGAAATTTCCGCAGACAGTCAATTTCCCTATATAGAAACGATCGTTCAGTATGCAGTAAGACTTCGTAAATGGGATATGATCTGCAGGTTGCAGCCCGCGCCATGAGCCACAAATATATGTGATGTATCTGAAGCCAAAAAAAAGGTCACGACTGTGTTGGCGTTATGTGTCAGGGCTGCAGCACTCTAATTCTTTAATTCTGACTGCAGGCTTCGTCAACAGACAACAGAGATACACGTAACCCATGAACAAGCTTCAAGGCGTAGTCGCATGCTGACGACAACTGCATTTCAGCTGTACCAGAATGCAGGTATGGATATTATTAGGATTGAGGCAACACTACTCTGACGCGCGGCGGTGGTAGGCTTCTGCCATGTAGCGAGATTCTAGACAATCTGCAATGGGATTAAACTTCATCTGCAAGGCCACCTCGCATCTGCCACAGCGAACTAGCTTTAGGCATCAATGTTGGCCATGAATTGGTCGCTTATTTGAGGTAGAAAATAACGAGGTTTGTATTACACGATTGTCAAGCTCAGTGAATTTTAGTACCCCGTTCTATAGAAATTTATATAGATTACTAGACTTAAGATTGTCATATTTTCAGAGTTCGAGAGAAGGTTGTATCAGGAATCAAATAACCACCATAGCCTATCTTAGCTCACAGGGTATCACAGAGTTAACAAGAGTGTGCGACCGAGAATGAGCGTGTTAATAGAGCACTCAACACTGTGAAGTCATAACTTATCACCACACCGCTGTCCGCCCTGGCTACTCTCGGGTATAGAGAAGAGTGCGACTAGTATGATCCCACAATCCAGCAAAGCGGATAATATCTAGTTAAGCGAATCATTTCGCGTAGGAAGTAGTAATCTGGAGGCTCGTGGCTTTTGGACAGCCCATTCAACAGGTTCAAGCAAAATGCCCAGCGACTTCACAAGTTGATTGGTAAAACCAAGCTGGAGGATCTGCCCTTTTCATGGCAAGGCCCTATGGATCAAGTTCTGCAGCAGCAGGAAAAAGCCGTAAGCAACCGGAGTCGATCAGACATCTTGTCTTGACTCATCACTTTCACAGAATCCGGAGTTAAAATGTGCTGTGATCAGGTAGCGCGTTTCCTCTTTCCTTAACCGCTCACTATCACAGAGCCGATCAGTGCATTGCAGTAGCTCCAAGCCCACCCTTCGCACGACGATCCGAGTGACCCAAAGAAAGTGATTTCTGTTCATCTCAAAGATGGAAAGGAGACCATAGATTGGATTCATGTTCATGGAGATGGAACAGTGCGTAGGTAGTGTTCCGCCCTGCCATTGTCTCGACAGGGCATTCATCGCAACACATCTTGAGATGCGTTCAATTCAGATAGAAGGAGCCTGGGGTATGAATGATGGTTTTCTGTTTTCGTCACATCCTTTGGCAGCTCGTAGTATGCATA
>NW_015378881.1:0-3665 GCF_001204775.2 Aspergillus nomiae NRRL 13137
AAAAAAAAAAAAAAGGAAAAAGAAAGGAATGAACTTACTACACCTCTGGGTTGTTACCCCCTATCCTCAACTTTGACCACCCGTGGGATCAACCCCAGCCATGGTTTGCAAAAGCCCCGAGAGAATGGCATTAAGATCCCCAGGGCTGGGTCCCCCACGAGCGTCGACCTGGGTCGTCTGGGTCTGTGACTGACGTGCCGCAGGGCTCGAGGATCTGGACCGCCCCCTCTCCAGATCCCTTTCCCTGCGGAGGCCACGCCAATGTCTAGCATCGATCAGCATGCATTCAGGCAGCAAGAGGGAATTCCGAGACTACACGTACCGCAGAGTCGCCAACCAGGATCCCAAGGTGTCCTTGAACTTGGCAAAGGGTCCGTTATCAGGCGAGTCAGGCCGCCTCTCCTCCTCCTCCTCCTCCTCCTCCTCATCCTCTTCCACCACCACTGGCCACCTCCTCCGCCACTCTCTCTTCTTCTCCCCTACACTCACCTCACGTTAACATACACCCCCTTCACTCTCATCATCACTCTCCTCATCACTCTCCCCTACACTCTCCTTCTTCTCCCCTACACTCTCCTTCTTCCCCCCTGACCTGGCCTGACCTCCGGACCCCCCCGTGCTGGCAAGGGCCTATTTTCTATCAGCAACTGGCCTTCCAATAATCGGGCTGGAGTAGGAGATAAATGAAGAAAGGTACGCACCACCTTTGCTCCAGCCAAGACTGGAGGTGGACACTTAACCATTCAAGGAACACCTTCATCACCGGGTTGTTGAGGTTTAGCACGTTCCAGGCGAGGAAAATGGGGATGACGACCCAGAGGAGTTTCGGTTCAATAGTGAACGACATGGTTTAAAAAAGAAAAAAAAAAAAAGGGAACGAAATTAAGGAAAGTCAGAGAGAGAGAGTCTTTGGTATTTTATATTAGAACGAGAAATGAACGGTCAACTCTCGTCTGCTAAGCAAAAGGAAGAAAAATGCGAGACGGTGCCAAAGCCACAGATTTAAGATACAAAGCTAGAGTTGCACTTTCCCTACTTTCCAGCTTCTCGTCTTTCCATCCCGACCAGCCTTAGAAAGCTGACGTTGGAAGGCGCGGATGGGGATGGTAGCGGTGCAGAACTTGGATACAGCAAGGACATTCAGCTGTGCAATGGCCGTATACACCGACTTTCGTCTTTTTGTCGGGATACCTGTAGCCCACTGGACGATAGTATGTCAACAGCGGCTTTTCGCAACAGCCACAAGCACGTCCGCAGCATCCACCAGTGTCCGCGCACGTCGCACGATCCATGACCCAACTGTACGGCCGGCCTTCTCGATCGTTGAAGGTCCGGAAGAGGTAAATCTCCATCGCATTACTAGCCAGAGGTATTGTTTCCTCCATTGAAAGCAAGGTCCTATTGCTCATCCAGTATGCTTCCATCAGCTGATCGATTTCTTCCTCCATTTTCCCCTCATTGCAAGCATCGTTGTAGCTCGGCAGGCTCGCCTGCGATTCACCTTCAGGTTTCGGACCTGGCACCGGTTTGATACTCAGCAAGCGGCACCTCCGCTGTAAGGCGGCATAACCAAAATCGCGTTCTTCAAGAAAAGGTGCAATCCACGATTTGAAAGCCCCCTGGCATGCCTCGTAATCATTTATGCTTGCAGATTCCCGCTTCCATCTCTCATATTCATCCTGAAAATCTTGCTCACATTTCGGTAATTTGGACATCCTGTACTGGGTCTGGTCATAATATGTTGCGGGAAGAAGTCTTTGTGTAAAGCAGGTTATGTGTGATATTTCAGCTGTGAGATGGAGGTTTGCTCGATGACTGTCACTCGTTTAACTTGGACATCGTGAGTCACATTCGATTGTGATATCACGATGACCACTAGACCACGCGTAATCATTCGGTCTTCTGGTTTTCCCCAGACTTCAATCCAACCGTGGATAGCACAGCCGCTTTTAACATCATACAGAGGGACATTACGAAGCATTCTTTGCCAAGTACGTATAGTTGCTCCTGGATATTTGTTATTCGAACCTATAGAGAGCACTTGATGTTACATATCCAGCACGCCAGCACCGCGGACGATATGTAAGGTGGTCTACCGACTGACCATTTAAGGTGGACAGCAAAATGGGCCCTATTATCGCCCGTAAGCTGTAGTCTCGGGCAGGAACTTTTTAAAATCCTTCATCAGATCTGGCTCCCCGCCAAAGAGGTCCTCGACCTGCTCATACACCTTCCGCAAAGGTCGCGACTCCCGCTGGTACGCCTGCAAGATCAGAAGAAACTCGTTAAAAAGCTCCGGGCGCTCAGCGAACCGATCCTGGTGGGCAAATCCTTAGTATGAGGTGCAAGGAGGATAGCATGTTCTTGAACGAGATCCTTACCTTCACCTTATTCACAAAGGAAGCCGCATCCATAATCCCCATAGAACCATCATTGCCTGAACCTTTCTGCGATGAGCGCCCAGGCTCAGAGGATGACATGTTTGTCAGTGCAGTCGACTTCCTGCTCGACGCCCTGAATTCAAGATCGTATCTTGTTAGTCATGATATCAGCCCTCGAAAGGGGTGCAGTAGCAGTCACCAAATTCGAAAGAAGGAATACCGTTTAAGCACGATAGGACGTTCAAGTGCGACCGAAATTCCGCACAGAGCGTATAAAATAAAGAGTAATTGCCTCCAAGAAAGGAGAGAAAGACGCGAAGTTTTCTCGTGTTTAGCTTGCCAAGAAACCGGTTGCCTCGGTCTATTGCCAACGTAGTATTGGTCAATGTTGCGACGTTGTACTTTAATATTCATCCGTCGAGATGGCAGGAGGCCCCTTACCAGCAACACATGATGTAGAAATCAGAGGTTCTAATAAGTTATCCCATACTTGACGCCTCGTGTTTCTCCAGGGTACCACCCGCATATATAGTCAATGTGGAAAGGGCGTGGTTAACAGACATTAGAAACACTAGGGAGAAGCTTCCAGTCCAACCACCCCACTTATTGCACTAAGTTACCGAGCGATTTCAACGTTCGTGTGCTAGCGTGGTGTGATCTCTAAGAATGGTGCTAATGGATGTGGATACCCAGTGTAAGATTATGGACACCAAGTACAAATCAATCCCAGAAAAGGAAGATCTTATCGAAATAGAGCAAGTATCTTGAAAGTGATCGAGTATATATGCAGTTGAGTTTGAGACCTACACAGGCAGTGCTTACAGTCAACAGTAGAGGTGACAGCAAAAAGAGAAGAACAATAACATTGAACAGGATGTGATAGTGCCTACAAACTCTAGCTCCACCGGTGGAGAATATACATACCCTTCATCAGTAGGCGCCGTCACGAGAGCATTTGGAGAGACTTCTATCATATCACATCACTGACATGGAAACACTGGAGCGGGTAGCGGAGCCGGTCGACACTCTTGTTTATTTAACTGAATATTGAATGCTGATTTAGGAGTACTTGAGATACATCGTGTGACATAATGATAATATGGCAGTTCATTGGTGAGCAGTTTACGCTATGATTGTCCATTTGTATCGCTATCAGTGTCTGGATTACTGGAACAATGAATCGTTGGTTGATCGATCAATCGAGCGCTGTTCCTAATATATAATGGTTTCTCTGGTGATATCATGATATGTAACATCTCGCGCGAACATGGAGACGGGAGAAAA
>NW_015378882.1:0-3649 GCF_001204775.2 Aspergillus nomiae NRRL 13137
CTAATTAAAATCAAAAATCAAATAAACTTATGAATAATACGATTGCATAACCATATAAACAAGGGACTTTGACTAGTACGAACTGGTCTGCCTGAGGAATCCGAATGGTTTGCCACCCAGTGGATCCCCAAGCCCTAGCTTGAAAGGTTGGCCAACTTGGTCCTCACCAGCGTACCGAGACTAAGCTCGCTTCCTGATGCCTAAAGTTTCTGACTGACATTGAGAATTGGAGATCTGATGGGCGCCAGATATGCAGGATGTGTTACTGAGTAGGCGGACAGCACAGACATACATTCCTTTGAGATTCCGATCACTCCGTGTCGCAATGTCCAACAAAGCCTCCTCCTCCTTCGATCCCTCTCCTTACCTCAATCTGTAGCAGCAAGTCACAGTGGTTCCAATCAAGCTAATCTCAAGATCCCGTCCTCCGTCCCGTCCTTTGAACGGTTTTATGACAAGTAGCCACAGCATTCCGGCCGAGGGTCGGTTCCGATGATCAGATGTGGCGCAGGATCCGGTATACAGTTCTTGGCCGACAGCAAGATAGACTACTGAGATATTGGTTACAATGCTGCAGATCCCCAGAGAAGGAACCTTGACTTGCGCTATTCTCTTAGCCCTACTCCAGAGTAATGACCTGGTTCCTCGATCTGCACCTTGACCCGTCCCTCGGCCACACCAGTACAAACGTAGTACTAAAAGATAGTGTTGTAACCTGTCCCACCGAAAGACTTTTAGATGCTTGTTAAGTGGGCTGACAAATAACGACATGACCAAAACGAAGCTAGGTTGTTCGTCAATTCTTCTTCGGACAGGTCGCGACTGGCTAAACGCCTATACTGGCACTTTCTACTCCGTACTGCCTTACTCCCCCTTTCCAAACAGTAAACTGCGTTTTTTTTTACCTTCGAAGTCCCTCGTTCTTCTTTCCTTTTTGAGACGACCGAATTCCCCCCCCTCCGAAACCCGGTGTGCATTCAAGGAATCTAAACATACAAACAAGAATTATTGGGCATGATGGATGGTGCAGCTTCAGAAGCCCCCCGAAGGAACAAAAAGCAAAGAGCAGTGCTCTCATGTATACCCTGCCATTTCCAGAAAATTAAGGTACCTGAATTCACCCTGCCGTGGATTAGCGAACCCACTCCATGTGGTGCTGATAAGTGGGTGGTATAGTGCAATCATGTCAGGCCATGCAGTGCCTGCTGCGTACGAGGACGACAAGCGAAATGCGAATACACCGTTACTCTAGAAGATCGGTGGTTCATTGAGCAGGCCCATCTTTTGCGACGCCTCCAACAACGGCGTAATTTCCTCGAGCAGCGGATCCTCACCCTTATGTCGGCTTCAGATAAGAAAATTCCGGTTTACCTCACGTCACAACAAGCGGACCCTCCCAAACAACGAGGAAAGCAACCACGGTCGCGAAATCCACATCGACGAAGTCCAAGTACATCTACATGCCGAGAGGCTGTGCAGCCGAAACTGGAGTTGGATGGTATGTGGCGGTTTGCTCCTTGCACGATCAACTGATGTCCGCCATGCTGATCCCGCTCAAAAGAGAAGAGATTCTGTACAGAGCAATCGCAGCCCTACGTGCAATCCAATAGTAGTCTCGCTGTGCGACCTACCCATACGGAGCGTTCCATCCAATCCCTAGTAGAAGTGTTCAGTGTCGATGTTGACGGCAGGCGCACGGTGCCCGTCTGGCTGGAGCAAGCGGTCCAGATGCGCTCCAGTTCCCCCCTACTATGTGCGGCCATCGAAGCCACATCCTTTGTCCTGATGGGCAAAATCTCGTGCGATCCGAAGTCCACCCATTCTGGTCTGGTTCGGTATACATGTGCTTTACGATTAGCAGGGTCGGCGATATGTGACGCACAGAGACGCTTACGCGACGATGTTTTCGTGGCGATCACTCTGTTTGGAATGATTGAGGTGTGTATGTCCCATGAGTCCGAGTTCGTTCCAATCCCGCTAAATGGACCGGCCAGATGTACGAAGGAGGCTCCAAGGATGCTCTCGTAAAGCATCAACAAGGAGGCCTAGATTTGCTATGCCTACGAACTCCGTTGAACCATTGCAAAGGCGTGGGCCACTCTATCTATGCAGATTTGCGCCTATCATGGGTACATCTCACTGATGACCACGAGAAATGAAAATCAAGCGAGCTTCTATGAACTAATATTGAAATAGATCCTCTCCGCGATATCACACGGACGGACATTCCTGGCGACCGACGACTGGAAAACCGTCCCCTGGACCGAAGCAAGCCCACGAAGCAACCTACATAGCCTCCTGGACATCGCCGCGGATATTCCCGGGCTTTGGAGGCAAATGGGATGCACCTCGCCAAGCTCGGACTCTTCTTCTAGCTGTACCTCGTTCGATGAGTTTGAGTACACTGCCGAGGATCAAGCCACACAAATAATCCATCGCCTACAAGAGTGGAGGGAATCTCAACCCGTCCATATCCTGCCCGAACCTACCGAGGCACTTTTCACAGTCAGGGACGATTTTCCGGTGTTCGAGACGCACGATTCTACATCGGGAGCTCATAGACCACGGGACCTGGTTTACCCTAATGTTGACGTGTGTGTGGCAACCATTGCCCACTGGGCTTTTTGCCTTGCAGTCCCTACCGGAGCGTCACGAACTTGGCGTTATCAATATGCCTGCAACATATGCCGCAGTATGAGATTCTGCGTGCAAAACTTTCCATTCGCTCTAGCCTGCTTGGTCAGGTTTGCATTGAAACTTGTCTGTGACGTTTTCTCTGCTGACAGCATTGAGGGACAGTTTCCTGGGAAATTGTCCCATTATTTCTATCAAAAGTACCAGTTCTCTATCCTTGACTGAAGGACGAAGACGCCCAACGAAAGGCCCCCAAAGGATCTCAAGAGTAATGACGTGAACATGACCCGCTGTACTATATTTTACATACATGCACTTGAAAGCGAGAATGAATGAAATGATCTCGACAGAGCCCGATAAGAGACGTAGCAAACTCCTTGGTTCCACTCTCTGCCTCCTGCCTTCTCTTTTCCAGAGAACTTGCCGATCTACTCTTCTCTCCTGTCCCTCTGCTCTCCTTTCACATGTCGGTCCCACTGGAGGGGGGGTTTTACTCATTCCTTACTAAGTCTGAAGGTTCAGTTCCTGCATGTATGGCCCCATCAACTGCTAGTACCTACTGTGTTAGTCCGCAGAGGATTCCTGATATAGAGTTCCCCACATAGGACAGTGCAGAGGACTTACTAGTACTCCGTACGGGCCCCAGCAAGGGCACTATGAGACAATAACATGCTCACCGTCCCTGAAGAACATCCACATTGGAGACATTCCCCAACCAGCCACAATAATCGGTCGTGAAACATTGACTGGATTGGGGAACTTGGATCGCCTCCGCACCGCCACAGTGGAACCTCTGTTATGGGCTGGATCGGTTATGTCGCCAGAAGAGGATTGTAGATCCGGTGGCGAAGTATTGCCGGGCCACAGAAACCGTTGGAAAGCCACAGTTCGATCTTGGTGGAGATGTCGTCCATCCGTCTTATTCGTTACCATCAATCCCTTCAGTGTTCAGCCCTCAGGGCTGAAGGAAATTACATGGTTGTGCCTATTGGCACCCACGATAACACTCCTCAAC
>NW_015378883.1:0-3588 GCF_001204775.2 Aspergillus nomiae NRRL 13137
GCTCTTTACAGCCGTTTCCAATTTTCGTCATCGCTCTGGCTTTTCATCCCGCCACGTTCCGCAATTGGCGTACAGAGATAAGTGCGTTTACCAAAGTTCTTATCTAGAGTGGAAAGGTGTGCAATGTTTTGACGATTTATAACGGGTATCAACTCGTAGCATATTTACAGGCTCTAAACAATGGCGCCTCATATCGATATATAAGGGACAAGTAATACTTGGCGGAGGAATACGGGAGAACAACTAAAAGTACTCATCACGAGACAACCGGCGCATGCTTCTTCCAAAATGACTCTGTTTCCTCTGTGTAGTGCGTGCTCTCCAGAGTTGGCTCCCATTCTGCTCGATGCTCTTCCGCGATAGCTATATAGGGACCTAGCGTTTGGCCTAAATGATCCTGTCCTGTTCCAGGAAAGTGGACGAGAAGATCTCCAGGGTGAACCTGAAGGTCTGCAGGCGAATCCGGATTTATAGCCATCCCATCGGGGCTCCTCATGTAAGCGTTGAACCAACGGAGCGGGCAATACACAACGGATCGAGAGAAGTAATGATTCTCCTTGAAGACGTTGTCTAAAGCCGACTGGTCGGGCCAATAAAGCTCAACGTCAGGGTTCACAACGGGATAGGCGGTCGCTGCTGTAAGCAATTCGACGGACCATTTGTGTACACGGATGAAGAACACTCCATTGTTCATTCCATTCCAGTCCTTGGTGAGCAGCATGTGAACGTCCGAGAGATGTGCTGGGGGCAGAAAGGTTTCCAGAGGCATGTTTGGATTCATGAGTACAGTGTCGCTGTCAAACCAGCTGCATCGATCATTAGCAAGTGTGAGTGGGAAAGTAGCCTCTTTGTCGGGCTCGTCGCTTAACTCACAGGAGCCATTGCAGTTGTCGATCCACCGGTTTCTCCAATTCCTGTAGCAGGACAGACAGAAGGATGGCATATTTATTCCATACACCGTCGAGAATAGGTCTGCGCAGAACAAACAATGGATACCGTAATCGTCGGCAATGTTCTTTGTGTGTGTCTAACGCCCTCTCGTAAACCGAGTTGTTACCATATATCATGGTCACTTTACCGACTGTTGATGGAACCTGTGGTACGTCGTCTGATCCAAAGGTACCAGCTATGACTTTGTCAGCCTACCTTTAGTTATCATAGACTACACAGGGCACCGGCAAACAAACGGTATGACGAAGCCATGTTGAATAGCCAACCGATACTCATACAAGCGAGAACCACCAGCCAAATAGACTTCGGCCTCAAGCGCCGCTTCCGTCCATATTGAATGTTCGACATGTTGGGGCGGAGAGATGTGTCATTACTCCTCCCCCTTTGATGGGGTAGATTGTGGATGTATATGAAATTGGTGGGGAGCGGGAAAATACAACCAAAGAAAAAAAAGAAAAGAAAAGAAAAGAAAAAAGGTAAAAGCGAGGAGAGAGAGAGAGAGAGAGAGAAGGAGAAAAGAAAAAATGAAAACGAAAAAAGGACAATCATCATCTGAGAACGAAATGCTGTATTAAGACGGAAGCCAGAAAATCATTCTTCCCCCCCACTTAGCCTGGCGCCAGCGCCAACTATCAATCCGAGAGCTCCGTGTCGGCTACGGAGGGAATGGAGGCCACCTCAGTCTGTAAACCAACAAACTATTGGCCCTGAGCCAACGGCTAGGCTACTACGCACTAAGAAAAATGAAACTGTTCGGTGCAAACATGGTCCCACAAAATACACCAAAGGCAGACCAGTGAGACCGAGAAAACTCTTAGTGCATTAGTAGTCTCAGGCCTTGCTGGCATACGGCTAAATTGGATGAGAGATAATCAAGATGTTCCATCCGGTTTCAATCCTGAACCAAGGCCATTCTATCTCCCTGCTACCAAATCGTGCGACGCTGAGAACTCGTTTGTTCTAATAACAGCAGCTCCATGTCTCGATTTGCTTTCCGCCTCCCGTTCTGGGTAGCTGCATGAGTGGCCCAAACTTCTAGTGTTATGGCCCACTTTAGTGGGCTAACAATGTGGGCAAAAGGACTGGACAAACGAGGTATGAAACTCAAATGTTTGCTTCTAGTCTCCACTATGAATACTTCCATCCTAGCTAGCATCCTAGTGAGAAACCCTTTATGTAGGGGCTCAGACCAAGCAGCGACACCTCCAGTGCCCCATGAGGCTGAGACTCTCAGATTGATGCAATAGTTCCTTGCAGCCTTCTATCACTCAACGCTTTGCTTTGAGTATGAAAGCACCACCGTCGAAAGCCCAACGGACACGAAAAATTTGACATCTACGGTCGAGCCTGCGTAAGAACAAAATGTGCACACTGGGTCCCATCTCATAAGACTTTGCTTCCAGGCCATTTCCTATACGTAGTAAGAACCCAATGAGAGCATGACCGCCAGTCCAGATTTACCTGGTCTCTCCACGGGTGTTTAGAGTTAGACCACCCCTTGAATACGTTATTATCCTACTCATTTATAACCCACGCCAGATCGAAGTATGAAGAAGTGAGAGATAATTGCGGGTAGGAGCGATGCACACTTGTTCAGGATCATGGCTATTTGTTCCGCCCATCGGTCGCGCATGAAAGAAAGACTCTTTGTTTGACGTCGAACCGACCAGGCGAGGACGGGGGAAACTTATTCTTCCTATTTTATGCCGGGAAGCCATTCTAATTATATGTAAAGAATGGTAGTCGTTTAAGAAGCCTAGCTGTGAACAGGATATTAAATCCGCGGTCGCTCCAATGTCTTTGGCAACCCTGATCCGTGCTTGATTAGAAATGATTACAGCAAACATATCCCCCATACCCCAGACAATCACTATGGAAACTATTACCGAGTACGCTAGCAAGCGAGCCGTTCCTATCAGTACACTAGCGAGCGGTATATCCGCTTGATAGATTGCTCTAGGCTCTGAATCCGTCCAACCACATGTGACTCTGGGAACCGTTGGCAGATGTTCATGGGACTGGGCATGTTCTTCGCGGTCTCTGAACTTTCGGGGTTTGGATAGGAAAGCGGATATATACGAGAACTTTTAAGCGAGCTGTGGTGGCGAGATATTATTTCAGTGAGATACGCTGAAGGGACTACGACATACTCCGTACAGGGCGGAGTAGTGACCCATTTAATAGCACCATTTTCAGTGGGGATAAACCCCCTACACTGTACTCTAGTTCACTAGCAGGGTCCATCGCACCATCCGTAGGCTAAGTGGGTTGGGGTGTCCCACCCTTTTACAAGATCTGCGGTCCAAACTTCAAAGCAGGCAGTATCTTACTACGATACCCGCCACACGTGACGGCCAACCAGAGCGCTCCCAACCGGTGTTGGAGGAGATGGCCAATGGTGTGACAGGTACAGAGAGCGACGACCAAGTTTTCAAAGGTGGCCTACTGACTTGATTGGAGGGACTCAGGCACGGAGTGATTGGAGGTGCATTAGTCTGGACGCCAGTCCTGGGAGAGGATACACTACGGAGGCTCGAAACCTGTCATCTGACATCTACCAATAATACTTATCGTGAGCGTCCAACGCCAAGACCTATTGATGTTACATTAATTTGCGTCACTTATTGGCTCCATTAT
>NW_015378884.1:0-3570 GCF_001204775.2 Aspergillus nomiae NRRL 13137
TTTTTTTTAAAAAAAAAAAGAAAAAGAAAAAAACAAAGCAAAACAGAATCGAGGTGAAACTTACAGACGACAAAAAGTACGAGGTTTTGGATGGATGACTCCATCCATGATTGCTTTTCCGATCGATCGTTGGTAGGGATCAATGTTCCAGAAGGAGAAAGAGAAGACTTTACTACTAGTAGTGACCTAGTATCATCATAAGTCAATCCTGGTATGTATTCTATTCTGTAACGGAGGTCACTATTAATTTAGGAGGTGCCCGTGACTCTAGAGTACGTTTGAAAATACCCGCTGCCTCGCCATCCGTACGGTAGTTGGGGCGGGCCTTCCGTCCCATACGGTACGCCCTTCTCCGTACTAGTGGTGGTACTATTATTTTCCCCTTCCTATTATTATTCGTCCTTTCTTTCCCTTCTGATTCTTTCTCCTGGGACAGTCAAGTTATGGAGGCCTTTTGGTACGTACGATACAAACACGGATTTCTCTCTTGATACAAGCATTTCGTCTCCGGCATTCTGACCCTGACTCGCCACACGATTTTTCCTCTGCCTTGTCCTTTTTCTCTTCCTTTCCCGAAAGGTAGGTATGGATGTACTTGAAGTCCGCATGATGGGTGGCCGACAACCTCCGGGAACCGCATCGAACGACCTATAATACTGAAGTTTATTGACATTCTTTTCTTGGTTCTATGACGGGGCGACTTGGTTAGGTCCTTCTTACAGGGTATAGTAAACGGTAGTAACCGGAGGACTGTAGGTGTATATACGACCCAAGTGGTAAAATAAATTAATCAATCAAACCGTGAAGATGATTCGTATTATACACCCGGACCCAAATTGGATTAAACATCCTGCGGGCCTGACAACTCCTTGGCCCAGAAAAGGTACCCTGAATAATACCATACCGCCTCTCCCCACTCAACTACTCACTTCTGGCTCTCTCCGCTCTAGGGCCGCCTTACGCTCTCATCCTGCTTGCTTTGGCATCATCTCATCTCAGCTTTCCCTCTCTCCCTCTCTCCTCTTTTTTTTTCTCTCTCCCCACCCCTTCCCCTCTCTGTCCTCCACTTCCCTCCCCTCTGAGATCCAACTCCCAAGGCCAACCCTTCTGCCATGGGTTTTGGTTACTCAAGAGTTTCGTTTGCTATTCCATATGCAAACTCCCTTTCAAACTCTCCTCGATCCTCCATTGCTTGATCTATGGCGTGTTGTTCTGACTCGTCCTCCCGTGTATTCGGCCGCTGACCTGCAGCTCTCACGCTGCTACCCGTCTTTCACCCGGACGTCCTCTACCTGGCCCTCCTCTCAATTCCTCTTCTCCCTTCGATTTTCGATCGTATCCTCTCCTCCGTTCTCTCGTTTCGGTGCCATTCCCTCCTCCACGACTTTCCCGCGACCTCATGCCGGCTCTTGAGGTGCCAGTGTCCGGGTTGTCTCTACACAGAGACAACCCCGGGAGCGATTCAACGGTTAAACCAACGCAGATCATGCGGCTAAACCTAGCTCAGAGCACCCTCGACGAACTGATCCAAACGCTACGGGACGACCAAACAGCTAGGGTCCGTTTAGGGAAACATCCCACTCTCTACTACGGATCCAAATCGCAACCGTTTCACTCTCATCCCGAGACTCACCGGTCCGAGATCTATAGCCGCAGCTCCAATGACAAAGAAAACTTATATTTTACTGGTGTCCTGAGCCATAGCTTGGAGGTTCAGAAAGCAAAAGAGGCTACTGCGGCCACAGACCAAGCATTGGCCAACCTCGAACAGAGTCTGAACGCCTTTGAGAGGGGGAAGGAATCGAAGAAGACCCATATAATTACTAGCATTGATGAGGTGAGGGCTCTTCGAGCAGGCGACAAAAGGCAGGCCGCTCTTTTAGCTCGGAAGTCCTCGAGTAAGGTGGAATTGGAAAAGGACCGGTTGCTGAAAAATGCAACCAATCGCTCGTTGTCGTCCAGCCCGGCTCTGGGTGTCTCTCGGTCTCCTACTTCTGTACCTCCCCTCACTCCTACCTCAGCACCGCTTCCCAAACCAAAGATCGCGTTCGCCTCGACGCTCTTAAGGTTCCCTTCATTCACCTTCTCGCCGTCCGTGCCGTATCTGCCAAGTTCCTTGCTCGCCAGACTCGCTCGTCCATCGAAGACTGTACGGCTTTGGCTCGGAAATACGGTGCCGAGAACCGAATCAACCCGGAGAAGTTCGATCTCAAGGACAAAGCCTACAGAGAGTTGGATGTATGGAATTTTCCTTATCCGTCCCAGGAAGAGCGACAGGAAGCCATTGAGAATGCTATCTCGGCATTTGATCGCATGCGGATCTCCCGCACCGACAAGCTATGGCAGATGCTTCTTCCAAAGGAGGAGCGAGGGAAGGGGAAGTGTCTGTCACGGCTGAACTTGCGCACCGGCCCTGTTAAGAAGCCACTGACTCCTCGGATACAAGTACAAAACCCCGACGAGAGCGGCAAAGACGGCGACACGACTGGACCGGAAACCGATAGGGTCAATGGAAATGGCTTGACCCCCAAGACACAGCCCACATCAGCTCCCCGGTCTGGTGCCAACGCACAAAAGAAGCGAGTCGGCAACTCTGTAACGAAGCAATTTACTGCGAAGGGAAAGAATACGACAAACAGTACCCTGACTGGGCGTGTCACTAAAAAGCCGGAACGGAAGCCAGTCCCCAAGCCGGATGGGAAGTTTAAATCAGCAGAATACGTTCATGATTCAGATGAAGATGACACAGACATACCAGATGCATCGGCATCGGAACAGCCTCGTCCAGAGAAAACTAAGCTACAGCCTAAAGTGCCACCCAAACAGGCCGAGTCTTCTCCTCGAGAGTCCCCCCATGTGCCGACACCCAAGGTAGACCAGTCAGAGCGCGCCCCATCCAAAGCCGAATCGTCGCCCCCAAATCCTCCAAAACCTACTACCTCATCAAAGAGGCCACCATCCTCCCGCCCTCCGGCCCAGAAATCTCCTCAGAAGCCGTCGCCTCTTGGCTCATCCCCCCCGACCAATGCTTCTGACCTACAGAGTCGCAGTCGTTCTTCGAGTCAGAACAATTCCTCCAGTTCTTCCTCATCGCCTTTGATTACTCAAATATCCAAACCAAACAAAGCTACGGGTGCCTCCAATGTTAAGAAGCAGGTGAAAACCAATGGCATGGCCAAGGCAACTCCGGCGCTCAACCCCCTCAAGCGTAAGGCGGAACTCGACCGCCCTTCTGCAACTCCCGCCCAGGGACGTACAACAGGGGATTTGGAGCACAAGCGACGACGGGCGGTTAGCACATCGAGTGGTAGCACCGGAAGTGCTTCACCACCCCTTAGTCGGGAGATTCTTCTCCAGCAGCTGCGAGAGAAATCGCAGCGCTTTAAACACTACTATGCCAAGTACCGCACACTGCACGATACAATGGCAGCCCATTCAGATCCACCGAGGGCGGAGCTGGAGAAGTTACGGCGACAGCACTTTCGACTACAGCAGATGAAAGAGGAAATCTGGGATGAAGACCGGCGGCTTCGCGAAGGGCTCTGAACGACTACTACATACGAGAAAAAA
>NW_015378885.1:0-3563 GCF_001204775.2 Aspergillus nomiae NRRL 13137
TTTTGTTTGTTTTTTTTCTTTTTTGGTTTCCCCCCCCTTTCTAATTGTATTGACAAGAACGACTGGTGAACAATTACTTTCTCTCGTTAATTCCATTTTCACCCTTTGTGGTTGTCGTAAGTCGCGGACACGACTACGTTGACCAGCGCCAAGCGTGGCGACCGCTTAGTTGGGCTGTGCGACCATTGTACCCTACGGACTGACCTCACTGACCATCATTCTTCTTACTTACACGACTGACTCGACCCAACCACATCCACACTCACCCTTCTCCCATCCTCCCTTCTCTCTTTCCCACTTCGACAAGAGAGAATAGGACGATCAACATCCATTACCGAAGGGAGTCATTGAGGATTTATTCAACCTGGAGTGTCAAGTCCGACCGATCGCCGTTGGTGCTCTTCACCCCCCTACCACACATCACCATGGCCGACAGCATACACCACTCTCAACGGGCGCAAGGCTCTAATAACTTCGATGCCTCCGAGCTCACCAACGCTTTCGAACAACTCATGCGTAATAAAAGGTTCCACCGTCTGCAGGAGCACTCGAGGGCTCGTACTCATTCACCATCGCCGTCTCCGTCTCAGGTGTCTTCGCCTGGACCTTACGCACCACCTCATCCCTCGCGAGCACCACCACCACCTCCGACCGCAGCTTCTTTTCAGTCACCCCAGTACCCACCACAACCGCAACAATACCCATCAACTCAATCCTCAATGTTGCAGGGGCTACCAATTGTTCCATCACCGCCGCAGGATCAAGCATCCTTAAAATTCCGGAATCTCCTTCACGTCCTGTCCGTAACCCCGACCAAGTATGAGAACCCGGGTCTTCTCGATGAGGCCCTCTCCCTTATCCCGCTCGACCGGTTATATTCAGAAGCAGAGGAAGAGAGTCAAATCCTGCAGGCACAGGCTGCTAGCGTTGGTGGCAGACCCGAATGGGGATACCAAGATTGTGTTATCCGGTCTCTCTTGAGGTGCGTTGAGTAGCATATGCCTATTTGTTGGATTCATCATAGGTATGACTAGGAGTATTAACCGCGACTTTCACAGATGGTTCAAAGGATCGTTCTTTCAATTTGTCAACAACCCCCCTTGCTCACGGTGCTTTCGGCCCACAATTGCCCAGGGCAACACGCCACCTTTACCCGATGAGACCGCTCGCGGTGCAACACGAGTAGAACTTTACCGATGCTCTGAACTTTCTTGCGGCGCCCACGAGAGATTCCCTCGCTACTCCGATGTTTGGCAACTACTACAGAGCCGTCGGGGTCGTGTAGGCGAATGGGCCAATTGCTTCAGCATGTTCTGCAGAGCCCTTGGTGGCCGTGTACGATGGGTTTGGAATTCGGAGGACTACGTCTGGACCGAAGTATACTCCGAACATCAGAGGCGCTGGGTGCATGTAGATGCGTGTGAGGGGGCGTGGGATCAGCCCCGTCTCTATGCTGAAGGTTCGTGTTGAACAATTGACTTGCTCGGCTTCCAAGCTAACAGTTTCCAGGCTGGGGCCGAAAGATGTCCTATTGCGTTGCATTCTCGATCGATGGCGCCACCGATGTCACTCGTCGATATGTACGAAGTCCAGCAAAGCATGGAGCACCACGGAACCGCGCTCCTGAAGAGGTCGTGCATTGGGTGATTTTGGAAATCCGAAGGAAGCGTCGGGAGAATCTCTCCAAGACCGACCAAAAACGTCTGATAAAGGAGGATGAGCGCGAGGAAAAAGAACTTCGCCATTACACAGCTTCTGCCCTTGCTGCAGAGTTGAACAACCTTCTCCCTCAGAACCAAGCGACCGGCAGACTGGACGAGCAAAAGACTCCTCTCTCACGGCAGGAGGCAGCTGCAGAGTGGCTTGCCTCTAGACAAAGAAGCTCTGGCCACTCTGGTCCTGACCACTCTCAGGGCGGACGGTAGCACTGCATCTATCATAGAGGGTCTACAATCAACTCATCGTCTTTGCGAACCGTCGCCTAGGCTCAATCCTCTGACGGCCGACTGACAACCAACCAACCCAAGATCTTCGACCGATAAGACGATATAACGTGGTCAATGTGCTTCGATGCTCGACTTTCGATAAAACGCACGATACACGATGGATTCAGCTAGCCTGTTATAGGATTTATATTCGACATTACACGTGCACAGCTCATCATAGGGTAGATCATCCCGTGCTGGTTACAGTGCATTGATCCTATGCGTTCCGAAATGAATCGTCTACCGGTCAGACACCCTTCACCCTCCGGGGTGAAAGGGTTTATCTTGCTAGGACCCTTGTCCAGCATCCCATTGAAACCAAACTCTTTATCTCACGGGCTATACGATTCGTCACCTATGCCCAGACAATCCTTGGTTACAGTACGATATATCTCTTTTGTGGTCATTGACCTACACAATACCCACATCTCAATTTTTCTTTGGTTTATATCCACACATTCTTTGTCGAGCCTCGACTTTCTACTTTTCATCTTTCCTTTTCTTTTTCTTTTTCTTTTTCTTTTTCTTTTTCTTTTTCTTTTTCTTTTTCTTTTCTTTTCTTTTGTTTTTTATTTCATCATGACGGGCATCTCAGGAAATAAGGCATTAATTGGTTATTTTTTTCTTGGGCACTCAGCAGGGGTTTGAAAGGCGTCTGATAATTTTAATTTCTCTTCTGGTTCCCTTTTTTTGCTCATTATTTTGGCCGGTGTGCCAAGACTGGAGTCAGCCAGTCAATGCCATGTTGTATGAGAACACGGATGCTTCGGTCGCACGTTGGCTTCGACATCTTTTCAAATTCCCTTTTTGTTCTGACTCCTGGCGATCTCAGATCCTCTTGTCAAATAAACCATTTCATTGACCAACGAAAAACAACGTATCCAATTCCTAGACGGGAATCGAGAACTACCGAAGGTTGAGACCAGTGCATCTTCCTAGTACACACTACACAGCAGTAGTAAGACAAGGGCCCGACACCAACAGGTGATCATGCCGACATTCCGCCGCACAACATTAGGTAAAATTATAATTAAACTAGTAGAGAAAAGAAGAAACAAAGGAAACCGATCCCACCAACCATTGAAAACCTGCACAATCCAAAACGGATCCCTCATAAAACCTCCCAAGTGTCAAACCGACGATGGAAGCCAAAAAAAAAAAAAAGGCATTAAATATTAATTTAAAGAAAATGAGAAAAGAGCGCCAAAAACACAGAAAAACAGGGTCCAAATAAGCCAGGCCCAAGAAAAGCGCCAAATCCGAGACAGCCAAAACCACACCAAATGGAGAACCCACTAGACCCTGGGCCCCATTACAAGTTTAATTACGATATGCAGAATCCCAAGCCGTGATCCGTCAAACCCGAACGCCTCCTAATCCCCCGCGATTGAGAGAGCGGGTCCGCGGTCGGCGGCCACGTCGGTCCCTGGACTTAAGGCGCCGGTTTGGCCTATAATAGTACTCCGTACTCTATATAGCTATATATAGTAACTGCGATCTGCAACGCGCCGGTCCGTTTTGGGATGTGGTCACCTGAGACTGGCTAGGTTGATTGGGTGTCGGGTCCGAATGTGGAAT
>NW_015378886.1:0-3549 GCF_001204775.2 Aspergillus nomiae NRRL 13137
AACAAATAAAACAGAAAAGGTCTGTATTTCATGCATATGGTACGTGAGTAAAGAATGGTCTAAACCCAAAAGAGAAATCCTTTCAAACAGAGAAGAAAAAGGGATTCGGCACGTCACCGTATGAATGAGCAAACGTATCGGGATCTCCGGGGAAGCACTGGCATTGACCTTAATGAGGCACCTGCTAGTTATTTGGAGGGGAAATACTCGTGACAGAGTCGGACTTGAGGAGATTCAGTTTGTTTGCTTTCGATCAGCCTGGTTTACCCCATCGGGAAGTGTTCCCTGAGAATGGACCTCCTTCACCGTATAGCGTCTTTAGGTTGCATCCTCCCTCGTGGGAACCATGTGTAGTGGTGGTGTATGGGCTGTTGTGAACACAACGGCTACATTTGATCACCAGATTCAGTTTCAAGTTGACTTTCGGAATTCTCTTCCACAATCCCTATTCCTGAGAAACCAAATTGCTTGAAACTGGATCGCTGCCTGCCAAAGTACGATGACGTCGTAGCTGCTTCTCCTGTCGATTATTTCCTTTAGGCGCTCCTATAGCAACTGATCTCAAGTGGCTATGGGTCCCGTCACATCCCAGTGAGAAGTCAAGAGATCACTTGCAGCATCTTTCCTTCTATCGTTTTTCTTTCCCTCTTCCTCGTACCCCCGTTTGGCTCGCGTGGCCCCAAATCGGCGATAATACTAAGTCAGGCACTATGAGATCCACCACCTATGTGAGAGTATGTACTAACTATTTACCTTTTGCAGTTGTCACGTATCATGGGAGGTATTTACGTACTGTGTGAGGTACCCGACCCTGGCCCGTACGGTATGGGACCTGTATCGGCAGACAGGATCTGCAATAGAATTCCAATCCCTTGGTCCTTAGGCTGAGGGTACAGGTTCCCACCTCCGCCTTTCTTTTAGTGCCCTGTATACACAAGTAACGGCCTGTCTTTTATGGTTCCTATTTTTTACATTTGAATATTTATTTCTCTTTTTATTCCCTTCTTTCCTTCCGTCTCTTCCGACTGACTTTTCCGAACCGAAACTAGTCCATTTCATCTTTATAAATTAAAAAAGCGTATATGATGCCTTGGAATAGAACAATGGAAGATCGTCGGGTATCAGTCACGGCCGTTGTTGTGATAGTCATGTTTAGTGTCGTGAAAACCCCAACAGACTGGCAACTGTACCCACTATATGCGGGTAATTCGTACTGAACGAGAATGACGTCAAAGATATTTGCCCAAAAGCTGTTGTCCCTTTCAATGGACGAGGTAGAAACAAACGACGATTTTTTCCTATAGGTGTTGTAGTTCTTCCGGCCGACCAAAACCTAAAAGAAGGGAGAATAGAGTTTTGACTGCAGCGTTAAATCAGCATCAAATTATATGCTGCAACGCAGCTCAACTCCTCGCTTTTGACCCTTTTCTCTCGGGAGCTCACCCTTCCTACTCCTGCCCCAGGTCCTGTCCTGCTATTATGATGGTGCAAAAAAGGCTAATACGACAGCCCATGTAGTAGCACATATGGCGAGCAACTAGGTGCCCCGGAAGATTTTCTTGCCCAACTATTATAGTAGAGGAGAATATCGAGGGGTTATGCTTACCTGCTCCCTCATGCCAGTGGGAATCCAAGCAAATTCTATGGCCAAAACTACTCTACGGCAGGAATTATCCGAGCTATTTGAATTAGAATGTAAATTTACCAAGCTTTTCTTTTCTCTTTTTCTGCTCTCTCTATCGCTCTTTGTCCCTGTCTCTCTCTCTCTCTTTTAGTTATTTATTTTATTTTGATTTTTGAAAATAAAAAAGAAGAAGAAGAAGAAGAAAGAAAGAAAGAAAAATTCTTCCTGAAGATGGCTCCATTCTTCCCTTTGCGACAAGGAGATGAACTTTAGATGAGCAGTAAACGTCAATCATCCTGTCTCCCGATCACCAACCCGTTGCTGGCCCACTTAGGGTAACTGGAAGCAATAGCGCCTTTCTCACCGTAAGGGTTGTCGATTGCTCACCTCTCCCCTCCACCGTTACCAGTCCATAATTATCGGACCCACCCTCTTTTTGTTGATGATTGTAGTACTGTGTCTTTGTGATTTTCATCCCTTCTACCCTTCCCCCCCCTTTTTTTCATTTTCATTTTTACTTGATCTGTTTGTGGTATTCACCCTCAATGTCAGATCATTTTAGCCTCTCTTTCATCTTTTTGGAGATTTTTCTCCTTTTTTCTTTTTTCGTTTTTGACCTAATTTACTGAATCAAGATGTAGCACTTACCACTGGCCCTGACTGAGTACACCGCATATTAGCAGCACTTGAAATCAAGTTTCCTACTACAACTTCACACCGTTCCCCCGCAAATAAGACTGCCAAATGCTTGTCACTTGAATATAAGCTAATCTTTTGTTGTAAGTAGAACTCGGTAGTGCGACTTGTAAATATTCTTTGTCCATTCCGGCCTCGTAGGTAATAGTTAGTACATCCCTGTTCGTGCGCAATTGAAAGAATAAGAATTAACATGGAGTAAATAAAATCCTCGATCTTTGACCTATTTAGTTGAATTACCCAGCATTAGAGTGGGCTGAGTTTTCTGGAATTCCGCTGGAGTAGATCAGAATAGAAGGAGAGAGAGAGATGATGTCTGGCACAATACAGGACCAATACATACATCATACGGAATGCATACGGAGTTTCGATATTTTCTTGCCTTTACTTTTTTTGTTATTTTTTATTTTTTATTTTTTTTCTCTGAGGGGACCTAATTATTCGGGGGCGGGACACACCACAGGAGAAAGTGGGTAGGGGTTGTTTAGATCTATCATCTCACTAAGTCGCACTAAACCAGACTTCTGGAAAGCTGATCATCCTTGCCTTATGGGACGGTTTAGCGCGCTTCTAGAGACACTCTCTTTCACTTCCCCGGGCCCCGGGGCTCAGGTCCATGGGTCTACCAGTCAATCTGTGGCGGCGGCTCTCAGCTTGGAGCAACTGGGCCACTTTGTCTTTCTCTCTGTCTCCCTTATTATTTTAGTTCTTATATTATTTCCCTCTTGGTGGTGGGATGAATAGTAACCTGTTCCTGTTAGCCCGACTCTAATCGGAATTGGATCCTGCCGTAGCGTACCTTCTGTTTGATTCGACGGTGACGACTCTTAGGATGATTGTTATTGTTTAATATTCCAATGGTATTATTATAATACCGGAGACAGTTACGGTGTAGTTTTCCGTCAGGAAAAGAAACAAATACTTTTCGTCCCATGAGGAGCCGGGCTACTTTTCCCTTTCTTGCTTGAACACCGTACGGAGTAAGCAAAGTAGGTACCTAAAAGTACCTGACCTCCAATGAATCATCTCTCTGGGGTGATTGGTAACTTTCTGTTGACTATGTTTTGCTATTGGCTCCACCCCTTTCCAGCAGGCACTGGGCCTCCCTTCCGTGGATGTGGTACGTCCCATTGTCGGGTCTGGTTGGTCTCCCGGGTTAGTTGGACGGCTCCGATCCATAATCTGTTTCTGCCGGTTTATCTGCTGAAAACATCATACCTTCTTAACCC
>NW_015378887.1:0-3535 GCF_001204775.2 Aspergillus nomiae NRRL 13137
GGCGTTTTAGGTGTGGTGGTGTTGTTGTTGTTGTTGTTGTTGTTGTTGTTGTTGTTGGACTTGGTAGCGAAGAGATGCGTCTTGGATAGATGTTATGGATGTATGAATCATAGGGCTAGTAGAGTTGTATATATAAGAGTATGAATGTCGTATTATAATCAGATTTGATATATATGCCCATGTCCCATAAGGCTGATTTGAAAGATCTATGCAAGGTTATGGAATGGAATGCTGGAGACTGATCTGATCCGATAATGCGGATCAACGTCGCTCACTGCCTCAACTAGTACGTCCGCGGTATGTGCCATGTGCCAATCATCACTGCATGGACTGGACGGCATTCCATGTGTGGGGTAGGATTTCGATGTTGACTGCACCTCATAGACTGTTGGATCATATCGATACGGAGCTGGACGTATAGAATACTACGACTAGATTCAGGGGTTACTTGATACCATGCCATCGATCGGGGAATAGTGCGTACTTGCATGCATAAAATTAGGGCAACTTTCCCAATTGGAGGATACAATGGCAAATAATTGGGTCAGGAATTTAAACTATGCATGCTATTGAAGTATGTCGGGACAGTACCAGGAGAGAGGGAAAAGGGGGATGGGGATTATGGGTTTGATTATGTGTTCACGGGCCAGCACTGCCATGCGATCAACATGGGAGCGGGGAGGGAAGGATTATTGCTCTATTTCTAGTTACTTTTTCTCTTCGTGTAGTGAGAGAATAGACGTGGACCGTCTATTCTGCGCGGGACGGCGAACACCGATTTTATTTATTGATTCTTTGTCGACCACATCACAGATAAAGAGAAGAAGGCGGTGATATCCAGATCAGGGGCAACTGCACGAGGAGATCCATGACAGGACCGTTCTCGCGACTAGGCTGGACAGGCTCCATAAGCCAAGTCCCTCTACTGGCTTCTGACTGGTCATAAATCCAAGACTTGACTCAGTCTGGTCTCAGATTTGTCGGCATTTTCCGTAGCGATCAACCGCACTATCAAACGCACGAAAAGGGAAGGTTTCTTCAGAATGAAATGAAGTGGTGCCAGTTGCCCCCCGGTGTTACTCCGGATTTGATCTCGTAAAGAAGAGGAAGACAAGAAAGAAGAAGAAGGGATCGGCGGAAACAAGAAAAAAGGCCCCATCTGGCAAGTGATCTGGATTTTGAGATCGGCTGCTGGTGCTGCTTATGTGATCAGTCTAGCCTTTTTGATCTTTTTTTTTTTTGTTTTTTTTTACACTTTTTCGCTCCAGAGGGAGGACACAATGGCCGGCATTGATGAACGACTGTACTCCGTCTTCTCGGTTTCATCTATTTTACTCTGCATGGCGGTACCCTGATGATGTCAGCTTACCCTCGGTTTCATCGTTGAATTGCCACTTCGGCAACGCGAGGAACAATTCTGGACGTTTGTGAACCACGTATAAAAATAACTGAGGCTGAGGGCCAACCCCCCCTGATCCATGCAATCAGTAATATTGTCCGTACCAGTTGGGTAATGCCAAAACATCATGGGGCCCGGAAATTAAAGCTCAGCATAAGGGCCCAATGAGAATGTTGTATAAGAGGGGATCAGCTGTAATCCTTCCTGTTTCAGATGGACCCAAAGTTAGAGAGGCCCCACCTTGGCGGGGACGTTTGGTTCGATTTGTTCCTTGCAGTTGGCGGTCATTCAGTCTCGCTGCTGGATCCTGGGGTGTGTTTGCCTGGCATTGGATTCTTTTCTGGACAAATCACTCATGAAATGCGATTGGATCGTAGATTGACTTTTCTGAGTACTAGTAGGTGGGTGACAGCCTGGCCCGGAACTCGGATCATTGAGAGATGTCTTTCCCTAATTTCCCATGACCGT
Organism: Aspergillus nomiae NRRL 13137; assembly: GCF_001204775.2. Taxonomy (NCBI): domain Eukaryota; kingdom Fungi; phylum Ascomycota; class Eurotiomycetes; order Eurotiales; family Aspergillaceae; genus Aspergillus; species Aspergillus nomiae. Next base: position 1,868 of record NW_015378887.1, read on the forward strand.
GACATCTCCTATGTTTAGTGTCTGGGTTACCTTTGATCAGTATTGAAGGAGGACTAAGATGCTTTGGGGCAGCCACCCCCAAATCCCGCTGCGGCTGGCTGAATGGGCTGGCCCCATAAGGATACTGACTAACAGTAGTGTGTCTCAACGGTCAGGGACTGATGTTAGCCGTAGAAAGAAAGGCTGGAGTGAGACAAGGCAGGTCCAAACCGAGTAAGTTGGCAGAGGGGAGCCATGGTCGCCGGCCACGAAGAACAGTCCTCTATGTCCAAAGGGAAACCAACTCAAAAACACAATTCATTCAGGAATTACTAGTACTAGCCCAAGTCTGGTTCACCAATCCAAGGGACTGGCCTCCACCTCTACCCGAGCCGTGCGGACAACCACTGGACAACACCAACCGGGTCACCCTGGCCATCAGGAAGTGGGCCACCAATAGCGGACAGTTGGTGCCTGACTAGTGGAAATTCACACCGCCAGCATGAATTGTTTTTTTTCTCTGTAAGTTTCTTCTGGTGCCAAGTGGATGGAGCCCCTTTTGCCTACGGTTGGCTAGACTCGTGGCGTTCTCTCCAGTCATGCTGAGCCCGTGCTGTGTCGCCCCCCCTGGTACAGTGACCTTTTTCTTCCCTTCATTTCCCTTCCCTTTTGTTTTCCTTCTTTCCCTTCTCTCTCTTTCTCTGGTTCGGGTTCGTTCGAAGAATTTCTCTCCATCTATATCAAGTAGAAGAGGCCGTGTGCCCCCTCCCCTCCTTATTTTTCGGACCAACTTGTTTGACCACCGCTTCACTCTTTCAGCGGGCACTCATTCGTTTGACCATATACCCAATTCCTTGAATTTCCGTTCTATCCAACATGAGGGGTGCTTTCTTGGCCGCCGCGGCTGCCGTCGCCGGTACCGCGATGGCTGATGTCGCCCACATGCGTCGTCACGGCCATGAGTCTTTCCACCACAACCGCGCTTATCAGCCTGAGGCTCCCGCCGAGGGTGATGAGAACTGCGAATGCATCACCAAGGTCATCACCGTTACTGGCCCTCCCACTCGTAAGTCGCCCAGCTGGATGTCAGATGAATCCAATGGGATTGAGACTAATCGTCATGCGCAGTGATCCCCATCAACACCCCGGCTCCTGAGCCCAGCAGCAGCAGCTCTGAGGTCCCCAGTGTACCCAGCAGCAGCGTCGTGACCTCCGAGGCCGTCACCACCCTTCACTCCACCAGCACCGCCACCGTCACCGTGATCACCACCCCTGGTGTTGATGCCACCGGCGTTGACACTCCCACTGGCGGTGTCCCTGGCACCCCTGAGGCTTCCTCTCCGGCTGGAACCCCTGAGGCCTCCACGCCCGCCGTCCCTGAGACCCCTCTCCCCACCCCTGGAGTGACCAGCTTCTCCTCCACTGGTACCTACACCATCCCCGCCACCACTGTCACCGTGCGGGATACTACCACCGTCTGCGGTGCTACCACCACTGAGCTGCCCAGCGGTTCTCACACCTTTGGTGGTGTGACCACTGTTGTCTCGACCGCGACCACCGTCACCTGCCCCGTCGCTACCGTTGAGCCCAGCGGTTCCACTGTCACCAGCAAGATCTACACCACCACCTATGTCTGCCCCAGCGCTGTACCTACACCATCGCCCCTACCACCACCTACGTGCCTACCAG
>NW_015378888.1:0-3483 GCF_001204775.2 Aspergillus nomiae NRRL 13137
AAAAAAAAAAGTCAGGTACCTTCGGTGAAGCAGATTCGGGCACGGATCAAATCATGTCCGACCCTTCAACACCAACGACTTCACCTTGTCCCCTCCGGAATTTTGTCTCTTCGGGCTTATCTGTCGGCAATCAATGTGTACCCCCGTAGATAATCGCTCCCCATTAGCCGTGGGATAATTTAAAGAGCTTACGGGATGATTACCTATCCCACTCTTAGGACCACTTGATCACATTAATGGTCGGCTATTGCCTGGCCGAAAGAGGAATAGGGTGGGGGTGCAAATCCGTTGGGGCTGATGAGACAATGACGCTGACATGAAGAAAATGCTGATCAAGCTCCTGTGGCTGCACCATCTGTGGCTGAGGAACATCATTTCTCCGTAGATAACTCTATCTCTACGGCAAGCCGGGCGGACCATTTGGGTCTTTTTTTCCAACGCCTGAAGCAACCTTAGCCTTCGTCGTTCGCATCTTGATTAACATCTGGATGGTCAACGTCATTTTTCGAATTTCACATTTGAACAATCCCGATCCTTAATATCAATAATCACACATTTTGATTCCTATTTTTAAGTCACTTATTCACTGACCCTTCGGCGCAACTTCATACCTCGAAGGGATATCCAGTACTGAGAACAAGTCAACCATCCCGTGAGATTGCAATACCGCTCAATATAACTCAGACACCATACAACCCCCTTCGGGACACCGATCTTCCGTCTACATTAGAACTCAGAACCCTTTTCAGGCGTGACGTCTGGCGTGAGACTGCTACGTCAGTCAAGCCCTGAAGGTACGTGTCTGGCTAATTTGCATACGGCGCATCACATCCATCGTCTCTATTCGAACTCTCCATTCATCATGTCCTTTCCGCCACCTCCAGGTCTGAAGCAAACACCGTCTTCGCTGCCACCGCGGCCACCAAACACAGCATCTCCTTCCCCTGCATCGTTTCAGCCCGCATACTCGGCTGCGCCATCGTATTCGTCCGCAGGGACCAGCAATGGATATGGCGGCAGCGGGCCTCGGACAGGCTACAATGCTTTCACAGCATTCGCGCCGCGCTCCGTAGCTTCTAGTCAACCCTACCGTACCAGCAGCCCCGTCGTATCCGCTCCGCCAGCCACCTCAGCCGGATACTCGACTCCCACTACGGCAGGCTACGGTAGCTACTATTCCCAACCACAACAAACCTACCAAAGCGGAGCCTCATACTATGGCTCTGCCCAGTATAATGAAAACACATATGGTCCGTCCGTGCCTCGGATTCAGAATCCCTTTCCCGCTGCGGGAGCTGACCAAGCAAACAATTATGGTATGCACGGGAGGAACTATGGGCGCAATGAGTCTGGTTTAGATCCGGAGACAGAAGCACAGATTGCACAGTGGCAAAGTGCCTATGCGAACAGAGACGAAGCACAGGCGACGAGCAAGGTTCCTGGCCGCCGAGATGGATACGCGGTATCCGGCACCGGCTCCGGTGTCAATACACCCTCCGGCACCGCTACGGCAGCCACCACCCCGGCGCCCGTTGTAGGCCAAGCCGAGTCGCAGAAGACCGTTGCCCGGGCTGGTGGTGGCCAGACCTGGACCGACTCGACTCTTCTAGAATGGGATCCCGCACATTTCCGTCTTTTCGTAGGAAACCTTGCCGGCGAAGTCACGGACGACTCACTGTTGAAGGCGTTTGTGAAATACACTTCCGTCCAGAAAGCGCGTGTCATCCGCGACAAGCGCACCCAGAAGAGCAAAGGATATGGTTTCGTCAGTTTCAGCGATGGAGATGACTATTTCAAAGCCGCGAGGGAAATGCAAGGGAAGTATATTGGATCCCACCCTGTCCTGCTCCGTCGCGCCACTACTGAGGTCCGTCCGGTGGCTAACTCAAAGAACGGGAAGAAGCACGGCGGTGGGGGTGGCTCGGGAGGCGGCCACGGCGGAGGCAAGGTCAAGCAAGATGGAATCAGAAAGCCTGGAAAGACCAAGGGCGGGCTGAAAATCATCGGATAGTTAGACTGTATATGTATGCTGAGCGTTGCTAAGATAAAATATAATGATACACATTTGAGTTCTTTATATCTACGACAACTCCTGAAAATCGACACCTAGCATCAAATTTATATCATTATCTCATCAAAAGAAATAGATCTGTCTCGAAATCTAATCAAAATATTGATACAATCCCATCAATCCACATAAAAAACATATACACATCATAACATCATCTCGACGTATCCCAAAACCAATATATAGCCACATAACAAGAACAATATGAATGAACACCATATACTTTTCCAACAAAGTCCATAACAACAATTTGAAAGCAAGAAAAAAAACAACACCCAAAATCCACATAAAACTCATATCAAACCAGAAGACGTCAACATCAAGATAACCATAAACATAATCAGCATGAAAAGTTCCTCGCATGGCAGTCGTAGATCCCATAACCAAGCCCCGAGATTCACAGGTCGTATGTGTAGCGTAAAGTAGAAGAAAGTCGACTCGGCAGGATCCGAGAAAATTAAGGGTAAGATTCCGGTTGGAATGTTTGTTGTGTTCGGGTGCCAGTCAGTGCCCGAGTCGGGTCGTCCCGAGGTATTTAGGAATGGATGGATAGATAGTTGCGCGCCATCGTGCGCCCGTCAGATAAGGTTGGGTAAATTCACTATTCGGGAGATTTTGTCGCAGACTTATCCCCCTTCTTCTGCGCTTTCTTCGTCGACAGCTCGCTTCTTCGAGAAGAATGAGACGTGGTTTTGCATGGCGTAGATTCCGAAGCCGGCGGCGGCGAGGATGAGGAAAAGGATGATGATGATGAGGGCGATGGCGATGTTCTTTTCCATTTTGGTGGGCGAGAGATATATATATGCAATTATTTGCCTCGCAGTTTAGGAGTAGAATGAGGCTCGCCGGAATTTAAGATCGAAGGGGTAAAGAAGGACAGATGAAGATCGGATAAATAGACCGATGGTAAACAATCAAGCTATTCAATAGGGTCATCGATAAATGTTGATTATCTCGAAATCCCCAGACACATTCCAAGGGATATCGGAGCAAGAAAGGAATGGAATGTATGGGACCCTGCAGTATAAGAGAAAAAATGAGGTAGCACGACGTGGCCCAGCCATGTTGATTTCAGTCTTTTGGTGGTGGCTGGACGGATTGGAGATTAGTAGCTTCGTATCTTGGATGGATCTCTCATTAGTTGGCGGAACTTAGAGGATGTGGGTCGACAGGCACGTGTTGATTGGGTATCTGATACATAAGCTGTCGGGCTAATCCTTAGGGGGTCCAGGTACCAGGCACTTGCTTGGTCCCAGCCTCCGGATTTTTGCCCTAACGCGGGATGAGGACTTGGTTAGGCTTCCTGAGGTAGCCCGCCTGTTTACTCTTTTTATGGTCAATGGACCGCTTGCATCTGGAGTTAGTAGCTCGCACAGGAGTATCGGGGGCTTAATTATTTTGACAGGTCAGTGGAG
>NW_015378889.1:0-3477 GCF_001204775.2 Aspergillus nomiae NRRL 13137
GGGGGGGGGGGGGGGGTAAACTATGATGTTATGTTATATGTTATAGTTTTCAGGTGTTCAGTATATCGGGTCATGGTTATGGCTACTGTATATTGGGAAATGAATTTATAATTCTTATTGTTATTGCCTTTGGGACTTACGTAGTTGGAGGATATACTTACGTACTGTGGTGGTGGTGGGAATGATGTTTATGTCTAGTATATCTCGGGTGCTATTACTGATTGATTGATTGGCAACCACTACTAGAACAATACTCATAGTGCCAGTAAGTGTAATACCCAGTCGATCGAGCGAATAGTTGTCTAGTTAATTAAAATGAATTAGATGACATTACATAAACCACAGCATTAGTATTGGGGTCTTCTAAGATATCGGTTAGTAATGAGATTGCTCTTGTTTGGCTGATTCTTTGGTTTGTTACTTTATGGATGTGGTAAGCGGATGAATAACTTACATAACTATGCATGCTATGTTGCCTTGCTAAGTAGTTAAGTTGGTGGTTAGGTGTAAGTTATTGGCGGGGGACGGTGTTTCGAGACGCTTGCTTTTTGGGAATTTCTGGGGGTTTGTTTTGGTTTTTTTCTTTTTTCTGTAGTTTCGACTTGGAGTTCCCCTTTTTTTGGTGGCTGTTTCGGGTTTCGTCGCTGTTTTGAGGTGGGATACTTGGGAAGTGGTCTCTGTGTTGAGGTGGATATATACTAAAGTCTATGTGATATTATGTATGTATGTATATCATATTCTATTCTGTTCATAAGATAAGAACATTCGGTTCGCTAATGCACTCTTATCTGAGTGCAGATGCTAGATTAACAGATTTCTTTTTTTCAATTTGTATTGCGATTTGTAAATATACTTTGGGATTAGTCCTGACAGACGAAGAGGCTCATGCTTGAGTCATGATGCCGGTCGGAGGCCGTCAGCGAGGCAGCGCATGCGCCGAGTCTAGAATTTGAGTCATCAGGGGGGTTTTCTACAGGATGAGTCTGCATCTCCAGTAGGCAGCACTATTGAAGTTTGTCCCGGGAGCAGTTCGTCCGTCTCCTAAACGAGCCAGCGTGCCGAGCCGTCGACGTAGTGATGATTTATCATTCTTATCACAGCTGGTTATTGCAGAGGATCGACGAGATCTGCCTCCACTGCCTCCAGAGGACGGGGCCTCCGCGGTGTCCGAGAGAAAGGCCCGCGCAACCGCTTGGGAATGTGGGAGTTCTTGGCCGCACTTGGCAGCGTAACTCGAGAAGAGGACGGTCTTGCGACAGTCACACTAGAACGCGCAAGGAGCGAAGAATGCAAGTCGACAAAGGGTCAGACGGTTCTTGGCGGATTCTCCGTGAGACGGAGGCGAGGCGCAGCCATCGCAGCGTTGCCAAGAGTTGTTGTGGAATGGGCCATGACCAGCCAGAAGGGGAGGCGTAAGGGGGTTTTCGATGGAGGAGAGAGGCAGATTGGGAATGTTTCTGTCTCCCTCTGGATGCATGGGGACATACTGGTTATATCTTGGCGGCTCTTGGCCAAGGTCTTGGCTGCCCATAAAGTTCCAGGGGGGGTTGTGGGCATCCAGAAGCAGAAGTAAAGTTGGGAGAATGTCGATCATCAGATCAAGTGAGGTGCCACTCCATGAAATGCAATCTCCCCCTTTCCCTTTTCCTGTTCCTCTGGGGGTGGATGGAGTGCATGACAGCTCCTCCGTCCTGTACAGATTGAACTACATTTAGGTGGCATGCGGGCCGAGTGAAAGGGGCGTGAGTTTATTGTTTTCTGGAAAAGCCGGGTTAGCCAATGAGCGGTTCAGCAAGGGTCATTCCATGTGTGACTTGGTTACACAATTTCCATCTTCAAGAATCGCTTTCTTTTCTGGTTTGTTTTGATTCTTTTCATTCCCCCCCTTGTGTGGGCTGGGTGAAATTACCACGCACGGGGAAATACTGGTACCCCCCCCGTATGGGACTATACCCCCCCGCAGGTATTTCGTATTCGCATTACCGGTTCCTGTTTAATGAAGAAAACCATCGTGGGTCCAGTCAGACAATGGAGAACAACCTCAATGAATCTGTTTGCATAACAATGGTTGACTCTGCCATGGGGACTATAATTATCCCGCTCAAAAGGACGATCGATGGAAAGAGGGAAATAAAAAAGGCACCGTGCAGATGTCATGGTCGAAAGAAAGGAAAGGTCGAATTGCCTCGTCCTGGTTCGCACACTAGTGGTAGTGTTTTGCGCTCGAGAGACACTCTTTGATTCGACAATGGATGGAGGTGTTGCCGGGGGATTGGAGAAAGCTGACCATGCATGAGGGGAAATGTATACTATAGTATCCGTACTCCATACCAGTACTTCTGTAATACTAGTAGCAGACAGACAGGTGTCTGGAGAGAACCTCAGGAAAGACTGCACCGGATGGGGTTTGTCCAACTTGCCTGCCTCAGGCTTACCCAGATTGGGTCAGTCTTGCATCGTGACTGAATGGCCTGAAAGGACCGGCGTGAAGCCAGAGAGTCCCGTGCACGCCCGCTACCCCCACCAGCACGAACGAGTCCCATAAATGCCTCATACAAACGCTCCCCAGCACCATCTTGAAGTCTCTGCCGCCGTCGGCCATCATCGGCCCATGTTTGATAAGCCATTTGGTGTTTTATGCAGCCCTTATCCAATCTTACGTTTATAGCTCCGTCCCGTTATACAGCAAGCCATTTCCCACCAAACATCTTTCTCCTGATCCCAGACTTTAACCGAAATGCCTACGAGCTAAAGTAACCCACCGTACAACTGGCAGTTCACGACCTCCACCCAGTCGCCTCTCGGTGGTTCGATGCAGCTCCCATCCCCATCGCAGAAAGGGCTGGGGGAAGGGAAGTAACCCAGGGTGTAAAATCTTCCCGTGTGGACAGCGTTCTGCCCGGAGCCCTGCCACATAAGCTGGGATAGTGTAGGACCTACTCCTTTAGGCTGACCGGTGACTGAACGCTGCGATGACCACAACGCATCGACCAGCTGGACGCTCGACTGGGTCTGCCCACGAGCTCGATGCTACATGCGATCTCACTCCGCAGCGATCTGCTTAAACTTTGGTCGGATTTTTAACCGCGAGAAGTCAGATGCCCCTTCCCGGTCTTATGCATTGCGTGTATCAGACTGGGACATGGATCTCCAATATTTGCGTGCGGAGAGAGAGCGTCGCAATCAATCTTCGTCCAATGTCAATGACTTGCGTTGGAGAAGGCCACCTTTTCCCTTGTCCCATTCAGCCCTGAGACGGCAAGTTAAAAAATTACCTAACTGAAATGGGCAACCCGAGTAGCTCGTATTTCGTTCTTTTTCTTGTGCTCACCAGGCAAGATGCTTGCTTGTGAGAGCAGAGCGGGATGATAGTTTCTAACCATTATGATTTGCTGCGATGGGAACAGAAACATCAGTACCGAATGAGAGAGAGTTGAACAGTCAGAGAGGGGAGACGGAAGAACGGGTTAAAAAAAA
>NW_015378890.1:0-3451 GCF_001204775.2 Aspergillus nomiae NRRL 13137
AAGACCCTTAACCTTGTCTTTAAAAAAAGAACAATGCAATTCCCTGAAAGGGAAACAGCAACAGATGAATGACCCAACCGTGGCCCTGGGATCAACCTTGTCCATCCTATACCTACACAGCACAGAGTACCACGGGTCCAGGGCCGAGACTGAGTAAGCCGATCCATCCCCATCTCCGTACATCCCCATACGTGTTTTTCTATGTTACAACAATGGGGGAACATCCGTTCACCGACCACGAACACGAAACACAAAAATAGGGGTAAGGTTAGTTTAAAGAAAGTATAAACTAGAGAAAAGGCGACAGCTGGGATGATCGACTGCGCATCGCTGATTATCACCGAGGAACGACACAGCTGGTCTTTTTTTGGGACTATGTATTATGTTTTTTGGAGTCGTCATGCCACGAGGTCGAGGTCGCATACATGCCGCGTTTGAGGTTGTACGAGGGAAAGTCAACCCCCGTAATTTTTAGGACTCGAACAAAAAAAGCCACGCAATGAACATCATCACCAACCAAAGGTTCGAATGACCCTTGCTAAAACTTTCGCCCTTGTCTGGGGGGAGGAACTATTGTGTCAAAGTTCTATGTATAGATTGGCATAGGATTCATATTCCGTCGAGTATACTCCGGAGTATCTACGAAGAAGGACCTTGCCTGGGAAATGCTAAGGTGGTAGCCGCATTCGGAACGTCACATAGTTAAGACAATAATGTCTCTCCAGGAGCGGTTGTCAGCAATAATCCTCGTAGTCGGTGGGGTGGATGGTGGGGATGCAGACGGCGTGCCGGCCAGTAGCATGCGTGGAAAGAAGACAATACGCAGGATACAAACCCGGGGCGGAAAACCCCTTTCCCGTCTTCCGAACGGACAGATTCCGAGATAACTTAACTTGATAAAGATTGACAATGATGTGCGCTGATCATCCAACGCTTCCCAACGTCGCAGCTTTGACCGCCAAATAGTCCCGGGTGAACTACTGCAACCCGCTTAGCACCGGGTGCTAGGCTAAGCATCCGGCCAGGGAATAATAATAGCAGCATCGCACGCTCTTAGTCAACGTAGTTCAGTTAACTAACTAATTAGGCAAAACATACTCTGTAGTTTGTTGGATTATGAGACTACTATTGACAGTTCGTGGCGATGGTGGTTACATCGTAGTATTTCTTTTTTTAATTCTGCTTTGTTCTACCCATGAATAATGAAAAACGCTGATTCAGCGGATGCCGTGGGGAAGTGACTCGTAGTTTACGTTGACACATTCGCCTCTTTACCCATTATTGAGACTGTCGGAAGGCAACTCTTGACACCGTTTGGATTTCCAGAAGAAGAAATCGCTGTAAAGGTTAAAAAGTATAAAAAGTATAAAAAAGGGATGTGCGACCGTGCAACTTTGAAACTTAGAGCTTATTGCCAGAACCGGTCACAGCTGTGGTGAAGATCGATGACCAGGCGGGTAGAAGCGACCAAAGGTCGTCGATCAGATACTTAAAACGAGAGCTTCTCAAGTTTCAGTCTCGAGTCGTTGCCTTAGGCCGCACCGGTCCGGGTTGACCAGTTAGTCCGGTCGTACGCAAAGGCGGTGATCAATGATCATCCATGAGCACAGCCTCTTCCGTAGTCTTTTTTGCCTTTTGTTTGGTTCTGGCCCGTCGATACGGGCAAGCTTGATTTAGGGTTTCCCTTTATGCTCCTTCTCGTAAAAATAACCGATGTTGCACAGGGGCCGAGAAGAAACACATGGTGGCGGTCGACGACTCTGTATCTACTATCCGCACTTTTCTGCATCCTGTCGCGCCCTATGCAGATGGGGAATGCGAAATGACGTCTTCTGTACCACCTGATGGGTTATACTGATCACATCAGGTTTTTTGCAACTTCGCCAGGTCTCATGAGCCTGGATGGGTGGCTTTTACCCCCATCGCGATCTGGAACATGCCGTCAGGGATAATCGATGCTAACACGATCATTCCTCGAGCATCCGAGGATCAAGGAATGAGCCTATCCACATCTTGTCTAGAACATCGCTCTCACCCAATTGGCATGTGGGTTAATCAAGTTATCGCCGCAGATCATCATCAGGGAGCTTTCTTTGCCTTGGTTGGTTCGTGGGGAACAAGAAGCAGGAACCAGGCAGCCAGGCAACCAGGGGCTGAGCCGTATACATCACCTTTTTTTTCTTTTCTGCCGTGATTTACAGCCGCGGGAGTTTCTGAAGTATCGACACGGTCCGACGCCTCGGTGTTTGAAACAGTTCAGCCTGAGGCGAGGCACAACCACATCCGGCTTAGTGATGCGACCCCTGACAAGCCGCCCCTTTTGTCGCCTTTAGCGAGAACTGCTGGAGCGGGCGTCAGACGATCCAAACCCCTTCCGGGCTAGAGAGGCCTTAGCGTCCCTGTGGAGTCTAGACCCTTGCAACTTCACGTGGCAGACGTCGCTCCGCTGCAGCATCGTTCGGCCCTTCCCGAGTTTGGCACCAAAGCCGATGCACTAATCTTAGCGCGACAGCCACACCCTGCTTTACGTTACAGCGGAATGAGCCGCTTACCTTACCTTAATTACCTGGTAATTTACACCCTTTTGGCTTTTCAACCATGTGGCTTACTGCAACTTGCCTCCCCCCGGGTGGAATGTGATATATACCGACATTCGCGGATCCGATCCTGGGCTGATGAGAGGCTTAGACGTTGTCAGGAGGTATGACAAGATCATGTCATCACCAATATGGTCTCATCCAGCTAATGTCCACATACTGTACAAGGCAGGGGGGGGGGGAAATAAGGAGGTCGAATACCACGTATTGTCGCTCGTAAGAAATCTGATCGGCTACCATTTCCACTTCCGGGCGATCATCTATACATCGAAGCCACAAGGCAGATATGCACATTCACGGATCTAGTATATTCCTGTTCCTGTTCCTGTTCCTGTTCCTGTTCCTAGATGACTCCTTCAACGGCAACAGGTGTAATTCAATTTACCGGTCGAAGAGACAAAAAAAGATACTAGCACCCCGTGAGAACCATCATCGTTTCAATCCCCATCGCCATCGGCAGTGCTACGGTGCTTAGCCCCATAAAACACGATCATATAATCAAAATCAATCAATCTACTCGAGTCATGGTCACTTAACCGATATCAAAAAGCCCCCAAACGAAGGATCGCCCCCGGTACTGTTAGCCCGTGGTCTTCCAGACCCATTGCAACCACGGCATTGTATCGATAGTATCGGCCGTCCACCCCAGGCATGGAAAAGTCCCCTCGCCATCATGTCAATAACGCGACCGAAAATCAGCTATAGTGTCGCATCACTCGGTCATCACCGAATCTACCATGACCAGATCATGATATTCGACCGTGAACTATCGACGGACTATCGAAAACAACACCCCCCTGTCAAAAGATGACCACAGTAGCGCCAAAGCAGGTAAGCCAGAAGAAAAATAATAA
>NW_015378891.1:0-3403 GCF_001204775.2 Aspergillus nomiae NRRL 13137
AGTATCCACACACGGGAACGCAGACCAAGAAGCAACTTAAAGCCAGGGAGGAACGGATAGTCTAGATGCAAAGAGAAAGTTCGCCCAACAACCCACAGACAAGGTTCATGGGCAAGCGCTTGGACCCGACGTCATTTATTAGCCATTCCCAGTTTCTTTTCCTCTCTCTCGGTTGGAGTCGCAGTTGTCGTTACTGTGGTAGTAAAGTAGTAGTACTAGTAAGTATGCCATGGACACCGAGTTCACCGACTAGAAACTATAATTAATTTGGAGACCAAAAATGATTCCTGGGTTTTTATTTCTTAGTCCCTGGTGGTACATGGTGTCATTGTGAACTTGGATGTTGGTATTTTTTTTTTTTTGTGTCTTGGCTTGATTGTATATGTAGTCGGTTACATATCTTCTTCGGTAGGAGTAGTCAGCGGATTGAAAAGCTACACTTTACCCGAGTGAGCCAAGTGCTATCCAATAGTTGAACCACCAGCCACTGCTTATCATGATTCATTACAATAGATAAATAAATAAATAAATATATATATAGACTTATTATACACAAGGATAAGACGTATAGGTAGTATGGAAGTTAGTAGTAATCTTCATCCATGCCACCCTTCCATCCAGACCTTACCAAACGACAGGATCCCCCAACAAGGTACACCCCGGTTCGCAACCATCGCCTACTGCACACCCGGTAGAACTCTGCTCGACATGTATACTAATGTATGTATGCATGTTCTTATGTAAGTACATCCTACATTCAGCCTGTATACATGATTTATTTTTTTCTTGAAGAAGAAAAGCAAAAAAAAATGTAATAGGATACTTGTGAAATGCATAAATACCTAATTCTAAATCCATGTACGTACTCCGTCCAAACGAGTCTAGGCTCGATCCGGGAAATCCCGCCAGTCAACTTTGCTTAGTGTGGTTGATCCGGTTTGGTTTGGTTTGGTTTAGTTTAGGTTGGCCTTTGAGTTTCGCTTTCCACTTACCTTATCATGGAGGCTGGGGTTCGGTGTACAGAACATGCTTTTGTTCTTTTTTTTTTTTTTGTTGTTGTTGTTGTTGTTGCTGCTTTCATTGTGTTCGACAAAGAAAACATGGTTAAAATAAGGTAGAGAGATTCGATACAAAGAAGACGTTGGAAACTTAGTTGTGAAGAATGAATTCTTTATTTTTCTGGCTTACTTGCGGTGCGACATGGTGTAACCTTGTTGGCCTCGAGGGAGAAAAATAAAACGGAATTAGCAAGAACGGACGGTCTGGCGACATCATATGCATCTGAGGGACACCAAAAAGTATCCAACTCAACAAAAAAACAATGAGATGCGTCTCGCTCGTTCGGGCATGCGGTTCCTTGCCCCGAAGGGAATTGATCGTACGGAGCTACTGGACGCTAATGGACATGACGGAGAACTAAAGCCGCAAGCGGTGTCTGTGTAACTGTGATGTGGATGGGAAATGGATTTAGAAACAAAATAATGGACATGATCATAACCTGCATCAGACAATCACCCATGAACGCTCTCTCAAGCCCCGCAAGTCCGCCGAACGCCACAAGAATGAACGGAGGGGGTAACATAAAAAAACTAAAGAAAAAAAATAAAATAAAGGAAAAATAGAAACCTAAACGCCATTATCCGGCCTGCCGCTTTGGGCTAAACAGCAATACGTCCCTGATGCAAGAGACCAACTGTCTGGAGGCCACTTGTTCCTTTGAACCGCGCTAAGAGCGACGATACTATATCGCGGTACGTGTTCATCTGCGTCAATTTGAACCGTTGAATCTTCCCGCTCGCCGTGCGTGGAATCTCCTCCACGAAGATCACACCCCCATCGAGTGCCTTGTAGCTGGCCAATTGTCGTCGACAGTAAGTGTACACTTCCTCCTCCGTCAGCTGCATCCCGGCCGGCTGTCTCGCGCGGACCACGAAAGCTCGTGGCACTTCGGTGCTACCGTCTTTCGAAGTAACGCCCGTCACCGCTGCATCTTGGATGCCAGGATGCTTGAGGAGTACCGCCTCCAATTCTGCTGGAGCCACTTGCCAACTGCGAATGTATTAGCTTCTGCCACTAGTGCCTGTAGGGGAAGATGCCCAAAAACGGGAAAACAAGATGATACAGAACAAAAAAAAGAAAAAGGAAAAGAAAAGAAAAGAAAAGAAAATGGAAAACATACCCTCGAACTTTGATTAACTCCTTCGTTCGGCCAACAATGTAATATAACCCATTGTTCACATACGCCACATCACCGGTGCGGAACCACCCCTGCGCGTCCTTGGCATCATCTCGTCCTTTGTAGCCAGTAAGCACGCCGTTCCCTCGCACAAACAGCTCCCCTGGCTTATTATCGTCCAGAACCAGGGCGCCGTCTTGTCCAACCAGTCGTATCTCGTATCCCGGGACGAGCCGCCCGATACTTGCGCTATTACCAGGTTCCCCGTAACGGTTTTGGAAAACGACTCCCACTTCGGTCATACCCCAAAGCTGGGATGCATTGGCATCGACATGGAGCAGTTCTTGGAACTGCTGCATGGAGGCCCCGTCAATCGGAGCCCCCGCTACGCCAACGTATCGCAATGACTGGAGGTAGTCTGCAACTGGGAATGCACAGCGATTGAAGGCATGAATCATCGCAGGTACCATATACGCCTCTGTGATCTGATATTGATATACAGCCGCCACATACTGGGCAATATCAAAGCGAGGTAAGATAAACAGTGGCTGTCCATATCGAATCGGGAAGATGTGTGTCCAGAGGGCACCAAAAAGGTGGAACATAGGCAGTGACATCAGCCGGGTGGCCTCGTAGGGCACATCGTAATAAATGCTAAGGTGATGTGATACTATAGCGTGGTGAGACAGGATGGCAGCCTTGGGTAATCCTCCCGTGCCACTGGTGGAGAACATCGCTGCCGGTGTGGACTTTGCGATGGCCTCATCTTGGAAAAAGAGCCAACCGGTCTCGCCGTAGCCGAGGAGATGTGCGAAGTTCAGGTAATAGTTGTCTCCACCGCGTGGGAGATATGGGGAAATGGCTGCAGCGTAGGTCAGAGGACCCGACAACAACAATTGGGCTACATGGCTGGTAGCGGCCTCATCCACTAAGCACACTTGACTAGGAAGCATGCCTCGCTCGGCCGAGACGTCGAGGACTGTAGGCAGAGCATCGCGCGTCGTAATGATCAACTTGGGATTGCCCAATTCAAGGATGTGGTCTAATTCTTGGGGCTGACTGCGGGAATTCGAGCCCATGAACACACCGCCAGCACCGATAATACTGTAAAAAAGGGCGGGGTATAGGATCTACGGGATAACGTGAGTCAGTATTCGTGAGGGGCAGTGGGTAAAATTAAAATAGAGGGGAAAGAGAAAAAAAAATAACAAATAAAAAATAAAAAAA
>NW_015378892.1:0-3395 GCF_001204775.2 Aspergillus nomiae NRRL 13137
AAAAGAAAAGAAAGAAAGAAAAAAAAAATCAAAAAATCCCATACTTTCCTTCGTCCGTTTATTTTTAATCTTATTTAGGAGGCGAAACGGGGACGATGAATTCTGAGGACCATGGCTACTCCCCAACAATGACTATGGCGACTCCCCTGTTCTTTTTCTGGGTTCCAGTTCCTCTTAATCCTTACCTAATTAAACACCACTCACGCTATAAACAAATATATTATATTATGTACATAATAATAGAAATCAATCAATAAATTGTCGTCGATTTTTCTCTTTCTTTTTTTCTTTCGATTGCCTTCTGCTTAAATCTATACCCACAATTTCAATATTACTTAGTGCTAGACAGAGAGATAACTACTAGTAGTACACCTCACTAGAGGACGGAGCGACATCACCACCAGCGTCATCACCTTAATAAAGACCGAAAGGAAAAATCGAAAACAGAAAAATTATGAGAGTGGATGATTCATGAGACACGACAACACCCACTCGAGCCAACCATGATGCAGTAATCACCCAATCGACCACAGCTGCACATCCTCCCGTCGAGGATCCCCACTCGAGCCCACTTGGTTTGTTGGATGGTCGAAATCAGAAAACCGGGATATCACCGCTTGAAATTGGCCCCGGCGACATCGGATTGGCCTCTCGCGAAGCGATGGAGAACCTCATCGACTAGTCGGAACTAGATTATGGATGTGCTTTCCCAGCACCAAGTACTTCTTGCGCTTAGTCCACGATAGCGCTGATAACTAACCTGATTCTAGTAACGAGCTAGAATCGCCCTAAGGTGCAACCCAGAGGAAAGATACGAACAGAAGGAACTAACGGAGTCGTTCATCGCTCGATATCCACCTCGTTCTAAGACATTGTCCTCTGTACGGAGTAGATATAATATAAACTCATTCCTCCATCTCCATCTGTTACTTCCCATCTGCTCATTCCCCTAGAATCCACAGTATACTCGGGACCGTCAGCTTCGGTTGTGCCAACCAGCAACAATCCTTCCGGATGGTTGAACTGAATCATTGAACAAAGAAGCCACAGACGCCGGAAGTGTTACCCTCCAGGATCAAATTACCCAGTCAAAAGCCCCTCACAAGAGACAGCCCATGCCCATGAAGCCGGTTCTGCGTGTGACAAAAGTTCAGCATGATAGATCCCGTGTGTCTCATGGGCAGTATGGCTATCACTGTACACCGTTTCTTTCCCGATTTTCTTTTTACATCGTTTTGGTGATCCAACTTCTCCATCAGAGGGGTACACCGCAAGCTAACTCCTCTTCGTCAAGTACTCTAACCTAATCTTAATCGTCAACCATGGGAAGGGATATCCCGTCCCAGATCGGACATTACACCTTCGGGAAGGGGGAGGCGGTGTTGACTCCTCTCGGCATACCAACAAGCTCACCTCCGGAGCAGGGATCGATCGACAATTCCAGGGTCCGATTACTAAGGTCAATAGTAACCCATCAGGTAAAGGCCGCATGCAGTGACAACCCATCATTCAAGTAACTACTTCTAGCCTAGACCACTCTTCATGGTCTTGCTATTTACGGGCTGCAGTGCATGGATGCAGGTTACATCCTGCCAGGTACTGTACCGAGAAGACTTTAGATAAACTTCAGAATGGAAACGAGCGCATGGAAACTCTCCATGTGGTCGGGTATTGTTTGGCGATCAAAGGCCATTGTTTGAAGTGAGGCAACGACGGGGGAGACGACCGAACGGAACCCAGAGAAATAAGCTAAAGCGCTCGTTTCGGATCTTTTGCATTGGGGGGCTTTTGCTAGGTTTGGGAAAAATTGAAACAGTGGTGGAGGACGGGGGAGTCACCTGGTTAATAATCAATCCAGGCAACTTACATAAGTCGGATCGTTGCGATTCCCATTGGAGGTCCGATGAATGTGCGGAGGATTCCAGTGGTGTAAGGCCAAGTCGCTTGGTATTTATCATTTCCAATCTGAACATTCTCCAGGCAACTGACAGAAGTCTTGTTGTCCCTGTCAGCCCCCCCCGACTCTCAACGTCCAGGATAGTCCTGTACGTAATCCATGACCTCATCATCATACAACCCACGAACAAAGCAGCAAAGCAGCAAACAAGCGAAGAGGGTAAAAAAATCCAAAACAACTCGGAAACTATGGTCCAGACCTTTGGAGACGCCGATCACGCCGATTGTTCAAAACATCGGCCGTGGGTCTCCAATCTTGGCGGAATCTAGCGTGTACTCTAGTTGCCCAGCAGAACAAATCACATCCCACTCCCTTTAGTTCCTGTTTCTATCTATGGTACCGGCCAGTGGGTCAGGTACATATCGAATCTTCCAATAATAGCGGGAGAGATTTCCTGAAGTCCCCTCTCGACATTGCCCTTGTTCATCGAAAAAGGGAAACTATCGAGAGCTGAAGAATGTCCGGTTGCGGCAGACATGATATGATGGTTGCAGCGCCGCATATCTTCCAGAAACCTGTCACTGAAAGGAGACAGAGACGATGCATAAACCCCGGCTCGTATAAGTCAGTTTTTATGCAATTCACAAGGTGACGGCTGAATGGGTCCCGCGATATCTGCGTTCGGCGAACTCCAACGTTACCGACCGCCACCGGCTTCAACATCCCCTTTCTATCCTATAGTTCATCGCTTCCCCAGGCCAGAGAGGGAGACTTTCGTACGGCGTACGTAGTAGGCCACCTCAGCAGTGGGATATCTGCGACGAACTTCTGGTCGCGTAGACTGGGTAAGCATTGTCCAGCCCCACATCAATCCGCAGCCGATCGATCGAGTTCATGGCTCCCAAGACTGCCTAATTTTCTCCCAGTCAAACAAGACGAGGAACAAGGTACTCTCGACTAGAGACAGTAGTACTTCCGTTGGGAGAAAATAAAATAAAAAAGAAAAAGAAGGACAGCTAGACTTTTGGTTACATCCGTATGCAACAAGCCCATGCACGTAAGACGCGACACAGATGACGGTTACACAGTCAACGCCGTGTCTTAGGCTTCTTCTGCTACCCGTGACTACTACTACTACTAGTGAGCGGGCGAAATCGAGTCAAGCCACAAAGTCGTGCCGATGCAAAGATCCTCAAAAAGCGGCGGGAAGAGATGCCGCTTCGGGGTTAGTCCCAGCATGCATCAAATCAGGTACAGACAAAGAAAACCAGAGGAAGAGTAAAAGTAAAAGGAGGAGATAACGCTTAATCAGCGCTGAAAGCAACCATGCCCACCGAGTCAGAGCAGGAAGAGGGAAGGAGAGAAAGCAACCCGAGTCATGACACTAGGATGAGAAAAATATGAAAAGAAGAAAAGATAACCCCACTCCAACAAGAAGAAGAAAAAAAAAATTTGTGCAAACCTCAGCCGCAACCCGAGATTTGAATTTAATATTTTC
>NW_015378893.1:0-3374 GCF_001204775.2 Aspergillus nomiae NRRL 13137
ACATTCAACGTGACGAAAATGCCTGGTTCAGTCAGATCCGTACGCAACCTCGACGTTTCCAATGACGCCAAGAAAATCGCGGAAAGCACCGCGGGCGCGTCGAGCTTGCCCGAATTGATCGCAACAATTCCTCGTGCCTACCAAGCTCTCCTCGGAGACTATCTCACCAAGAAGTTTCGGATTGCGCATAAACAAGCCAATGTTCAATCCACCCTTGTCATGTACTCTAGGCACGACACGGATGGGTCCTTCCCGCCGTTAGTTCGCAACAGCCTGAAGGAACCGAAACTACAATTCGCAAAAGAATACCTGGCCACAACTGAAGGAACGAAGAGCCCAGAAGCCTTCAAACAAGCTGTGGACCAAGCCCGCAAAGATGTGCTCAAAGCGGCTATCTCTGCAAAAGAGAAGGAACTTGCACACTTGGCTATCGAGGCCCGAGCGCAGTCAGAAGTCTGGCAAGAAAGATGCCGCACTGTAGCTCGGAACCTAGCCGAAAGCAACGGAGGGAGACAAGAAGTCCGGGCAGATGGTTCCTACCTCTTCCATGGTCTAAACCCTACCGCTGAGAAGGAATACAAAATCCTTCTGGATGCCTGCGAAACCTACACCTATCGGTGTTTGGCACTAGCCAGGACCCAAATCGATCGCGCGGAACTCCAAAAGCTCTCTAAATTGAGACTTAAGGAATCAACCGACGTGGAAATGACGGATATCGGAAAGGAGCAACCCGTTCGCGACATTATCCGTGAGGAGCTTAAAGCCCTCAAAGCCGAACTAGCTTCAAAAGCCGGTGAGACTGTTCCAGTTAAAAGACGGAGCGATCTTACACTGACTACTACCAGGGAAAGCAAACGGCAACTCCTCCAATGGTCGGGCAAAGACCTTGAAGAAGCCCAACAAGGTCAAAAAGAAAGCGAAGGCCAATGGAGGAAAAAAGCACTCGCAAAAGAAGAAATCTCGGTAGATGCTTTTATGCGACAATGTTCAAAGGATTTTCGACCGTGGCTCCCGGAAGAATACCCTAATGTGTACTGTCATCTTAGTGATAGGAGTAGAATGAAGATTGCTTTTTCATTTTTGAAATGTTGGGAAGCGGATTCTATTAGAACCGCAAAACCAGGAGTCTTCAAACACCCAGATGTCTCGCTCCCCGAAGACATTGAGTACTCGTTGGCTGTCAACCACAAGTACATACTTCACCCTAAGCCACAGAACCATGACGTTGCCGAGGCAAAGGATAAGTTCGCTAGAACAATCCGCGTCAAATGGCAATTTAGAAACCGTCAAAACCCGGAGTTTATACCCAAATTCCATGTCCCGAATCCATTCTGGCAACCGCAAAAGGCATCATCCGCCGTTGAACTTGGCATCCAGGAAGCTATGAAGGAGATTGACCAGCAAGTTGCTCAGGCTCTTTCCCGCGTAGCTACCACCGCCCCCAAGCATGGAAACATGCCTTGGAACAGGGTTCAAGACTTCCTACAAGAAAACCGTCTCATAGTGAAGCTCACAGATAAAAATCTGGGGATTGCGGTATTTCCCAAAGAATGGTACATCCACGAAAACATGAAAATGTTAGGAGACATGACAACCTACCGGATGGTCAACTCCTTGGACATGGAAAAACTCCTCGACAGACTCCTCAACCAGCTACCTAAATGGTCGCTGCCCCATAATATGGAGCGCTTTGTGGAAGCTAAAACAACGACTCAGGTACCAGTGTTTCACACGATACCAAAAGTTCATAAAGAACCTTGGGCGTTGCGGCCTATCGTACCCTCACACTCATGGGTAACGAGCCGACTTTCCGAAGTGATTGATTACCTCTGTCGTCCGATACTCGATCATATGCCGTGGGTTGTGAACTCTACCAAAGAAGTGATCAATCAATTGAACGAGATTAGGACCGATCGGGAAGATGTATGGATATGCACTGGAGATGTAGTTGCATTTTACACCAACATCGATGCTGAAGCATGCGCCAATCTGGTACAAGGCGGATGGCAGCATTACTACCCCGATTCGAAAATTCACGCACGGAAAATTGCCCAAATGATCCGTTTCGTGATGCAAAACAATTACTTTCGGTTCCAAAACCAATTGTACCAGCAAATTAGAGGGTTGGCTATGGGCACGGCCTCTGCTCCCGTATTAGCCAACATCTACGCTGGATACTACGAACGCAAACAAAGGATCCCTTGGAAACAAGGAGTATTGAAATACATGCGGTATATCGATGATGTACTCATGATCTTTTGTGGAACTGAAAAAGAGTTGACAGAATTCATTGCGGAATTCAAGTTAGGTCCACTTACTGTCAACTGGGCTTATTCAAAGGTGAAGATGGAGTTCCTTGATGTAGAAATCATGAGAACGAGAGACCTGACGGGAGTCAAATTGACCACCCGCCTCTTCAAAAAACCAATGAATAAGCACTTGTACATCCCATGGTCGTCAGCTCATCCTCCACATGTGAAGAAGGCCTTCGTCAAGGCAGAGCTCATACGATTTGCCATAGTTAGCTCAGAAGTCGGGTATTTTGCAGATGCTCGCTCACAGTTCTATGGTAATCTTCGAAGGAGAGGGTATCCTTCTGAAGTACTGGATAACTGGTTCCGTCAAGTGTCCTACGAACAACGGCCCCTATACCTTGCTCCCAAGGAAAAGAGTGAGAAACAGGAAGCGCCTCTTATGTTGTCCGGACAGTATAATCCAGTGTGGGAGTACATAAACGTTGAAGAGATTATTCGACAAGCGAGAAGACATTGGTTTCAGGAAAAAGAGCTACCTGACAGTCTTAAACAACCGCTTATTCGAAGTCTCCGTCGGTATACTAGTCTTGGTGACTTACTATCGATGTGGAACAAGACGGTGTTACACTTTCCCATGTTGGAGTCCGAAACACAGTAGAAAACATTTGGCCCCAGGTTCGCTTGGGCAGATGGGGGCATTCCAACCCTCTTGAATGTGTTTTGACCGGCCTTCGGGTGCCATGGCGGCATCTAAGGTTGGGATGTTCCGGACATTGTGGAGTACGGGAAGTCACGACTGGCAGGAGGGATTGACCTCTGAACGATTACCGAAACGCATGGATGTCGGATAACCGGGGTTGCGGCGACTGGCTCGCTAGAGGAACGCCGTGAGGTGACCAGAAGTGAGGTACTGGTCTTAAAGTTCCTGACTTTGGGAGCCCACCGTCCGCCCGGCTTGAAGCTCCTGTGAGTCGAAAGTAAGGGATCGCTCAAGTCATGATTTGCGCCTGCCTTTCGGACTTCTTCCGACCTCTGGGGACCTTTGTACACTCCATTCAACACTATTGCTGGAGGGTGCGCCGAACTGGAACGGCCTTGGAGAGATTCAAACCCTCTGCA
>NW_015378894.1:0-3354 GCF_001204775.2 Aspergillus nomiae NRRL 13137
CCAGGACAACAGGAAAAAAAGAAGAAATTACCATAACACCCGCACTGAGACACAACGAAGCCGACAAAAAGGCATTATTATTCACGATCTGGAAACCTTTACCTCTCGAGAAGTGGCGGAGTAGAACGTCAACACATATGACAGCGGACCCCAAGACGCAGGCTAGAAACAGGTCAGCGTCGAATACGAGAAAAAACAAATCAAAATCAAAATCAAAATCAAGTCAAGATATTTACCCACCGACGCCGGAGACACCGCTCATGATCCAACCCCGAACATCATTACTGGCAGCCATGATGGTGAATCAATGTGGAGAATCGATCGGGGGGGGAAGAAGGGCGGAGCGGAGGATGAGATTAAAAGGGCAAGAGATTCGGGGACCTTGCGGGCGGGTGATGTCACGGGGTTCATGGCTGCTTTTCTGTTCGCCTCTTCCGCTTTTAAAGCTTAGCCAATGCCCTATCTTTAGTCTCGAATCATTCGATCATTCGATTATACCTGCAGATAATATAGACAAGCTTTTCCATGTTCCGGGATACGAAGACATCGCGGATGCTCCCGTGTACAAGTAGTACATGGTCTAGATCAAATGAACTGACGGTTGATATGATGTGTATCGGAGGGCTGTTGATCAGGCCAAGGTGGGGTGGAGGTTTCTATGGAAGTTTATGCAGAGGATCTCGAGCAGTCTGAATGCCGTATCTTTGGAGAAAGACACCAAAGTGCCGTGTTAGTCTTGGAACTATTTGTTATTGCAAGGTTCTCATTGGTGGTCTGCATGCGGAGCTAGCGATTTATATGTCGATGGACATTGAGCCAAGATAGCCAAGCATTGTTTCAAAGAGTACATAGTCGTCAGACCAATATCAATTTGGACCTGAACACAGTCGAATCTTAAAGAAAGAAAACAGTGTTCCCCTATAAAATGTTCAATCGTGGCCCCTGAACAAAAGATAAATAAATAAATAGCGACCCGAACCAGGGATCGCCAACGTATACAAAGCATCAGACCGACCTTCGCAGTTACCAGAGATCAGCGGCCGCAGCCACCGGGACACCATTCGTGTCTTTGAGAGAGCAACCACCGCCTTCATCGTACAGGACCGTTTCTAGAGCGAGTTCAGTAACATCAGTCTGCGTGCCATATATGCGAGCGAGTGCTTCCACCGCAAACCGTCACACTCATGTCACGCTTCCCCGGCCATCGAAGTAGCATTACCGAGCTGTCAGATTCAAGTACTAACAATCGGCAGGTATACCTCTCCGGTATCAAACGAAGATTGAAGAAGCAAAAGCATGATGATCTTTCGAGTCTAAGGAGAAATTTGTGTGTATCACGTAAGCCGGAGGCCGAATGCATAGTTAGTTAGTGATGCGCTTGGATCCGTCAGAGCGATCATGAGCCGATTTTCCAATCATGCAAAGCATGGAGCATATGTCATAATAACAATTGACGCCAAACTCTGTTTTCTAGGATCGATTAGGATGGAGGGGCTCGAGTTTCTTAGTGGTGCTCCCCGGGGTTCGGCTCCTCGTATCGCCAACAATGGTGTTTCCCCCTTGCTGTGGCTCATGCAGGGAGTCAGAAGATCTTCGATTGAGTTGTTGACTGAACTGCGGTGTGGATATTTGAGCCAATCGAATCATTAAATCAGTCAAAATGGCAAAGAGAAAACTATGAGAAAGTTAGTTGGGCTTCTGACGCGGATGTAGGACGGAGAAAACACTACCCCAGACATGTACAGTGAAAGTCAGAATGCAAACGCGTGTAAGCCTGCATATTAATGTATAATTCATACTTTCGTGGATAAAGACTGAAATGTACACAGTGACTATAGTGCGACAGCTCCTTTTAGTGGTAGGCTCTTCCGTTATTAGTTTCCTGAAGGGTTTGCAGTGGTAATGAGAGGCTCGAACATTAGTGTACGCGTTTATAGCATCAAGCGATGCTCTTCCACGTGGATATGGTGAAATCAACGAAGGGAGAGAGATTGGTGGCAGAGAGGGAGGAGAGAAACGATGGAAGAATAATAAAATGTAAATAGATGGCCGCATCTATAAGGCATCATGGTTTGCGTTGCAGGAGGAACCAAATGCAAGGAATTGGCCGAGAGTCAAACAGACTATACAAGAATACTCGCTTAACACCAAACGCTCGAGCTCAAAGTAAAGAAAGGTCAAACGCTCAGGAAAACGGTCATGCATCTACCATCATAACCATACCTAGTCCGGTCTCGTAATGATGCATTAAAAAAACAAACCCCCATCGCACCAGCATTGTAAACCCCATGACCCGAAAACCAGACTCCAGAAGGCGCCAGACGGCCCCCAATGCCATGGATACTAAGTCGAAACAAAAGAAAGAGGATATCTCCTTCACGAGGGTTGTCAGTTGATACGGATCTCGTATAGCAAGCCAGTGAAAACCCGAAACTTACACCCCTTGTCCGGCGAGTGCTGCTGTACTGACTCCAGCTCGGCCAACCGGCTTTCCAAGTATGCGCATTCTTCCGTGAGACTCTTGATGAGATCTGACTGCAGCATATGTGCACTGTTTCCTTCCTCGGTAAATTCACACTGCGAAGGCGTTCCCCGGAGACAGCAGGGTGTACATGGCTTAAGGTGATCGCACTGGACAAGCAGACGAGTCAGTTCGGTCTCTCCAATTTAGGTAACAAGGGAACCTTTGGCTGCTTCAAGAAGTGAACAAGACCGCGCAGGGACTATCAGGGTACTTGCCTTAACTCTCCGCTTGTGACATGGAAGACAAGCGTAGATGGGCCGTCTCTTCTTTTCTGTTCGAGGAGCCCCCGAAGAGGACGGAGAGCCTGTACCGTCGTTCATGATGACTGGCAATTGCACTGCACTGAGAAAAAACACGGGTTGTCCGGCTGTAGCCTCATAATACTAAGCAAAACTAGGGGAGAAGGAGACACTGGACTCGGTCCATTGCGAAATAAGGGCTGTAAGTCAAAGAAAGCGAAAGCAAGATCAAAAACAACATCGCCGCGGTTAATGGTATATAACCCTACCGCACCCCTCCGCAACGCACGAACCCACGAACCATAGATTGCAAATACAGATATGTTGGGTGATAACTCAATTAGGCATCTATCATCATACCATTGCCATTCTGGGTAGCTTTTGCTTGAGTGGAGTTCGTCAAGGTCCGGGTATCATGCAGACACCATCGAATTAAGGCTGGATGCATGCAACTAAAACAATAAATTGATATACTATGGCATGCCAAGTGGTTGGATCCGATTAACTCCTAACCATGTGGCATTTGGTTCAGAGTTTGTTTGTCCTCGATTTGATTTTA
Organism: Aspergillus nomiae NRRL 13137; assembly: GCF_001204775.2. Classification (NCBI taxonomy): domain Eukaryota; kingdom Fungi; phylum Ascomycota; class Eurotiomycetes; order Eurotiales; family Aspergillaceae; genus Aspergillus; species Aspergillus nomiae. The sequence continues at coordinate 3,323 of NW_015378894.1, forward strand.
TTAATTTTATTTATTAATTTATTATTATTATT
>NW_015378895.1:0-3344 GCF_001204775.2 Aspergillus nomiae NRRL 13137
CTCCTCCCTCCCTCCTCTCTCTCTCTCTCTCTCTTTTTTATTTTTTTTCTTGTTTCATTTCTCACTTAAAATAGGAGCTATCACTACCATCGAAACCTTATAACGAAAGATAGCGCGATCTAAGAGTCCCAACTAGGTGGCACTGAGATCTACCCCTGTCACTTTAGCCCTAGTCTTTGCATATGCGATATCCATTCGGACTATTGTATGCGTCCCAATGCAATCACCTACGGGGAACTTCTTCCCCCCGCTGCTCTCTACCTAATTTTAATAGATAGACTTCAGGCTCTCCCGCTACTCTTGGATATAAATTCTCGCTCGGGTATATATCTTACTTCCATGGTATTCTGGTCACGGTTCAATCTAATACGCATCTGCGACCTGCCCATATTCTATGCTTCGATTATACTCCTGTTTTACATCTCAAGGGTATTGATATGATTACTTCAAGAAGATTTTCTAATTCTTGATGGTACCCTGGCCCTCTTTGTCATATACTGTCCTCACCTATAATTTTGATACCATCTTAAGCTATTCCGTTCTTCAAGTACACTACCGTGAACCTATGTGCACTTGAATACGACACCACTATTCATTGGATCCTCTGGGCTTGGTGCACCATCGGGTTTATTCCTCGGCGAACGCATACGCCTGCTTTTTTTCTACCATCGCTATGAATTTCAATGTGTCTCGACCTTCTCTGCCTTGCGTACTAGGGGGAGTCTCCTTGGCGTTAACCTCCGTGGTCACCCTTCTCGACGGTTTATGCTTGACATCCTTCAAAAACCTCTCGTCTAATATTCGCTCAATCGAATCTGCCGTTACCGCCCTGGGCGCAGTGAATTGTGCTGTGCTTGCCGCTACGATCTTATTTTGGCTGGCAGACAGCAACAATGAGAATTCAAGGCAATTGAGCGTGTACCGAAGCCGCGCATATTGTATCCTGATTATCTACTTGGTTATGACTACAGGGGTGACTGCTGGAGGTATAGCATGGAGCAACGCACAGATCATGATAGAACAACAGATAATGTCACTAGGTCCAAGACAGCGACTATTGTTGGTGACTCGTACTGTCATATGGGCAATTTCTGTTCTAACTGAGGGTCTCTTTGGTGGGCTTCTCCTAATGACACTAGCAAAACGGACCAGCCGCAGCAGATGGTCAACCTCGCTACCTCATGACCTTGATGCCCTCCACGAACAGTTAGCTGTAAACAACAGATTGGAGTCAACAAAGCAGCCGCAACTTGTAGTTGACTCCCCGAAGCAATCGACAGATCAAAAGCGGAGCTGTGATGGTTTGATCGCGATCCAACAATCTACATCAAGTGCTGCGTCTTTAATCTCGAAGCGCTACTCAGGCCGAACACTATACCAACAGGATTCCAAGCACGGTTCTGTTGACCTCAATCCACCGGTCGCTATCCTGAGTGCGTTGTAATGCGCAATACGTTCGATGGCTGCCCCTACGAACATAACGATTGCACTGTGGGGGCTGATGGTGACTCTAGGTCACGCAAGACACAGGGGAATAGGTGCTCGTTGGATACTTTGCGACGGCAATATTCATTAAGGAGGTCATGGGATACTTCAAGATCACTTCAGCCAGAGGCTCCTATCAAGGGTGACCACCCAAAACTAACACTGTCCGATGAGAGTAATATTCATCCACTTTTTCGCTCTAACAGTCCAACTCCCCCGCCTACACCCATGCCTGGGACCACCGTTATCGCATCTCCGGCGGCTGGACAGACCATCTCTATGAAAGCGTTACATAGGATGAGATCGACCAACTCACTCCGGTCTTACACTCCACGAAGTCGGTCACCCCTGTTTGAGCGAATTGATCAAGCCGACGAAGAAGTACATCCAAAGACAGGGCCAGGTAATGGTCGGTGTGAGCCTAACAATGACCAGACATTCGCAATACCAAATTTTGTCATGGCTGCGGATCTGCGAAGGAGCATAACACAGTATGAGAAGAGGTACGATCTGATAGAATCCCCTCATGAAAGCTAGGAGATGATGGCTTCAACTTAATTATGTCATTGAGTTATGTCTTTCCTTTGTCACAATTCTCCTTATTTTGTTCTTAGATATCCCAGGTGTAGTGCATCTTTTGTAATTAGCAATATAGAACCGATGAAAACTGTATAGACGCAACTGAGTGATAATAAAGCTTCCTTCTTATTAGATACGACTCAATCTTGAATCTGTTGTACTACAGCTGCCATGACATGAATTAGTACCACCACATAAAGACATATTAGTACCGGCCGATATGACTATAAGGAGTGCCTGAATCGTATTAAGTTCGTTATGGAAAGTGTCATGGCAGGCCCCTTCCAGAATTCGAGGCTTTGGCCAATGCTCAAAGGTTTGTATCTCGGTGAGCCTCAGGGCAAGGATCATAATGCACTGTACAACATCCTGTAACACACCAGTTTCAGCATACATAATGCGACTAAATTGGTCCAGCCGTGCTCTTTGAGACAGTCCCAGTGAATCCCGTGATATAGTATCTCTAACATGACTATCCATGATTGATGATGATATCTATGTGGGTCCTCTTGGTACGGCAGATATTAATACACTGTGATGGAACTGACGGTGAGGATGGGGCTGCATGGTTGCATGGTTGCATGCATGTTAGGCCCTCATTATAACATGGACTTTACTCATTTCGCAAAACTAGCACATTCGAAAAATATCTTTCGACGGTGAGAGGACATTAAAGAATTTTACGCCGACTTTTTGAAGTAGTAGTCTCGTACCTAACGCAGCTGCAATATCTCAAATGGGTACAACTTCCCCTCACTTCTTCTCTTTTGTCGTGAGGTTTACTTTGCTCTTTCCTGGCCTATATCAGTCACGGAATGGCGTCGCTCTTACAGATTCCTTTGGACAATGGGACCTTTCATCATTCGAAGGCTCAAGTTCCATGGTGCTTGAAGGATTCCAGATCATTTAAGGCATAGTACTTTGTATATTGTAAGCCTGTGATGTAGTTTTAGTGGCAAAGCAGACTAACCTATACTTGAGATCTGAGAAGGATATTCCATCGCTCAGTAGGTGTTTCACCCCACAATTCAACTTGAATACCTGTGCTAATGTTTCGCTTCTTTGTTTTTATTGTCGCCAATGCTTTTTCTGCAATCGAGACAAGATATATCGGTATAAGTACCAGTATAGGCAAGATTTGCATTACTCGAAGTAGACACTATCTTTAAACTAGCCAAGATAGATGATGTTCTTGTAGACTCATAGAACAGATTTTAAGAATTTGTTATTGCTTTTTAACAATGACATCCAATGGCACTGGAATAATTTACCCTTCACAA
>NW_015378896.1:0-3340 GCF_001204775.2 Aspergillus nomiae NRRL 13137
CATGATACACATATCAAGCAGAATAACATCGCTTCTCGAGGTGACAAGAACACGGGAATCACAGAGTAAAGCCAAAGCGAAATACGCGCATATGAGAATAATTCTGCTCTTCACAAACACTGCACCAGTTCAGTGCAAAGGAATTTAAGACCATCATGTCATACTATTGCTGTTTTTAATCCTTTTTTTTTTTTTTTTTTTTTTTTGCTTCGGTTGGTCTTCTTTCTTTCATCATAACTCATGTCGTCGTCCATCTATTTGCCCCGGGCAGCGTGAACGGTTTCAATGATCTTGCTGACCACCGAGGGATCGGACAGGGTAGAAATATCACCCAAACTATCCTCCTCGCCGCTCAGGATCTTCCGCAGGATACGCCGCATGATCTTACCGCTGCGAGTCTTAGGTAGGTCATCAACGACAAAGACGGCCTTGGGAGCGGCGAATGGTCCAATCGACTTGCGAACCTGCATAACAAGGTCTTTACGGACCTGCTCGTTCGTCTCATTGCCCTCCTTCAGAGCCACAAAAGCATTGACCGCTTGGCCAGTGAGTTCGTCAGCAATACCAACCACGGCGGCTTCAGCAACCATATCTATGATAAATGATCAGCGTCGAGCGTCCAAGTTTTCGCAGTCGTTATGTTACTTACGGTGTTCAATCAGAGCAGCCTCAATCTCGGCGGTGGACAGCCGGTGGCCGGATACGTTGACCACGTCGTCCACACGGCCGCGGATCCAGTAGTATCCGTCGTGGTCACGGCCTGCGCCATCTCCAGTGAACTACCACCAGTTAGTCACAATCAACCAAAATGACTCGAGTATTTCCTTACGTAGTATCCCTTGTAGACGTTCAGATAGGTATCCATGTAACGCTTGTGGGCACCCCACACAGTGCGAGCCATGCTAGGCCAGGGCTGCTTGAAGGCAAGCACACCTTCCACGTCATTGCCCGAGATTTCCTCTCCAGAGACAGGATCAATGATGGCAGGCTCAATACCGAAGAACGGCAACGAGGCACTACCGGGCTTCGTAGGAGTAATTCCACCCAAAGGTGTGATGACGTTCGAACCAGTTTCGGTCTGCCAGTAAGTCTAATAAAGGGAAAAGTATGGTCAGTACTGCGCCTAAGATAGAGAGCCAACACAATAAAGCAGCGTATTCCTTACATCGCAAATGTGTGCCTCTTCCTTTCCGACTTTCTCGAAGTACCATTTCCAAACCTCTGCAGCGATCGGCTCACCGACGGAGCCCAGGACACGCAGATGGGCCATCTTGTGGTGAATGTGCTCGTCTCCAGCGCGCTTCAGCAACCGCAATGCTGTAGGGGCGACGTAGAATTGAGTCACCTGGTGCTTCTCAATGACATCCCAGTAGCGAGAAAAGTTAGGGTAGGCTGGGGTACTCTCAAAGACGACGGTGGAACATCCTAGAAGCAAAGGAGCATACACAACATAGGTATGACCGGTAATCCAACCGACGTCACCACCACAGAAAAAGCGATCGTCGTCGTGGATATCAAAGACGTACTTGCCGGTCATAGCGGCACCGAGGAGATATCCAGCGGTGGTGTGCATAACACCCTTAGGCTTTCCAGTCGAACCAGAGGTGTAAAGCAAAAACAGAGGGTCTTCGGAGCTCACAGACTCCGGAGGGAAGTAGTTGGGGTACTTCTCCACCTCCTCGTGCCACCAGACGTCCCGACCCTGGGTCCAGGGGACTTCAGTGCCAGTGCGCTTGTAGACCAGCACGCTTGAAACGTCAGGGCACTGCTTCAAGGCCTCGTCAACAATACGCTTGGTGCCAATCACCTTGCCACCACGCTTGCCCTCATCGGTGGTAATGACCACCTTGGATCCGGCGTCAATAACACGGTCACGGAGCGAGTCTGAGGAAAATCCGGCGAACACCACGGAGTGGATGGCACCAATGCGGGCACAGGCCAGGAAGGCTACAATGGCCTCCGGAATCATAGGAAGATAGATGGCCACGGTATCACCCTTCCTAACACCTTGCTGTTTAAGCACCCAGGCAACTCGAGATACTTCGCGAAGCAGCTCTCCGTATGTAATAGTCCGGCCCTCATTCGGCTCATCAGCCTCGTATATGATTGCAACCTTGTCGGGGTTCTTCAGTGCATGACGGTCCACGCAGTTGAAGGCAGCGTTTAAGCGACCCTCCACGAACCAGGCAGTATCACCGTTCTCCAGAGAGCCACTTTGGGTAGTTTGGAAGTCTTTGTCGAAGGAAAGGAGTTCACGAGCCATGCGGGCCCAGAAGGTCTGAGGACTGCGAATTGATTCGTCATAGAGCTTCTTATATTCATCCAGGTCTTTCAAGTGAGTGCCCGTCGGGTGCTTCTCGTAGAAAGCCTTGGGGACATGGAAAGTATCGACTTCGTGGGCTTCCACCACCTGAATTGATGCGATTAGCCAGCCGTCAGACTGTATATCAACTGGAGTTTTTCTCATACCACGGAGGGCTTAGGGGGCATCACGTTGCCGTCAGCCATGATTTGATAGCGTGCGAGGGAGATGCCTGAGCTAGACGAGAGACCACGAAACACGACAGTCTTAAGAGAGAAAAGGTTGAGAGGAAGGAAAGAGATTCTGGTTCCAGAGGAGAAGGTCAGCATGCGCGTGCTAATCATTGTGAAGTGGCGGCGGCAAGGGACTATTTGAACTTACTGTCCAAGACGAATTAATTACGGTGGTATCTGATGGAGGTGTAGAGAGGTGGGTATCGTACGAAGAACCCCTCCAAAGTAAGGTAGTAGAGTAGAGGATAGGGAGGGGAAGGAGCCGATTGAAAACGGAAAGGAAGAAAGGATCGAAAGAGAAATGGGCTTATGGAGACTTTGTCTCAGGCTGGGGGAGGGAGAGAGCGTTATTTAATTGAATCCAACACACAAACTAAATGGACCAACAGACTATGTTGAGGTCCCGCAGTCCGGCAGTCCGGTGGAGGTTTCTCGGCCACCTTATATCTCCAGTCCACCAACAACCACCCATCCTTCCGCGCGACCGGTGCTCTGGTTTTACCGGCTGTTCAATTGTTTATCTTCTAGAGGGCGTAAGGAAAATCATGCGTCCTACTATTCCTCTTGGTTGTTCTCTTTCCCTTCCTCATGGAACACAGTGCACTACACTCTGTTCCCATATACATCCTGTTCTCGGTACCTTTTCTACTACTAGTAAAGGGTAAATACGTCTTTGTGGGAAAAAGATTGAATTGCATTACAGTAATTTTTCTCTCCAAATACTAATTCATACTGAAACCTATGGGAGTTATTGTTATAATCATAATTATATTTATCGATATTTTTTTATTTATTTTTATTTTTA
>NW_015378897.1:0-3297 GCF_001204775.2 Aspergillus nomiae NRRL 13137
TATTTATTGGAACCCGTTCAAGTGAAAACCCTTGAAATTTTTCTCAATGATACGTCTAGACCCAGTCCTTCCGAGCTGCAACCCGTATATTTGGGTCCGGCAAAGGTCAACAAGCGAGACGCGCGCTCTCGGGTTGAGATTCATTCACAGAGATGAATAATAGATTATTTTTAATTCCCTCTTGGCTCCATAGATGACGCTGGCAGGCGCCGAAGAGCTCATGATTGGACGGTGAGTCGGGACGGGAATTGTCAGAACAGATGGGAAAAATTGGGTCAAATGTCGTGGGAGGGGCAGCGCTAGGCAGCTCAGAAATGAAAAGAAAAATAAAATAAAATACTTCCTGTGGCTATGTCCTTGACGTCTCCCACAGAAATGCCGCATTGGTCGAGAGGGTCACCCTGATCTAATGAGGCGATCATCGCGTCCCAAAGAATGTCGAGCCAAAAGTGGCCCAGCATGGGGCGCTGTAAGAGGGCAGACACGAGTTCTTTGCACCAGCACTAGTATCAAACTAGTACTAGTGGGGTACTGTAGAGTAGATCATTGTCATTTTGAGTCGGTCTCCCAGAAACCCATGGAAGAAATATTCACGGGGTAAGAGATCTGCTCACTGCAGGAGCGTTCATTGGGATCATTCGGCATCGTGTGGGAGGTTCCCAAAACCCCCTCCCAAACAGGAAACCAGAACGGGACAAAGAAGAATCGCCATCATGGATCACATTGCAGGAAGAAAGGATGCAGGAGACCCCAGCGTACAGGTCTTCTGCATCCCCCCCCTCCTCCCCCAAACGCAGGCCGCTCATTATAGTAAACGCCCTAAGAAGCCAAGATGAATGCGCGAGTCCTATCAGAAACCCATCATGGATCAGGTACATATACAGACCTTCTCAGGCGTCATAAAATAGGTGTCCATCCACCGTTCATTGGTTGCGGAGACGGCCAATCCGTATTCAATTTCTTCTCTTCTGAATTGTGAGTGGTGGTGGTCTCCAATTTTTAATTTTTGAATTATTTTTATTCTTTTTCTTTCCACCCCCTCTCTTTGTTTCGATTCCCAGGACAGAAAGCAGTTTGGTGGATAGCGACGAGAAGTCCAGCATTTCCCCCTTCAAGGGGTGTTGGCCACAGACACTAAAAGGAACACAGCTCCGGTCACCGCGCAGTCGGTGGTGGATAAACCATCCCATCCACGCTGATAGGTTCCCAGCTCAGCTAGCATGCATGTACTAGGGATGCCCATCAGCGCCACTGGCTCGTGTAGTGATATGATTCGGTCATGGTGGGAACTCAAAAAAAGGACGCAGTAAAAAAAAAAACGAACCTGGGGAAAGAAAAAAATAGAATAATGAAAATTATCCTAACACAACTAGGAGCAATATGGACGAGAACAATAATAGAAAGAGGGAAAAAAAAAGGAGTTGTCTCCGTCAAGGCGTCCGGTTGATGATTGGTGCGACCAGGTTCACTAGTATTATCGCCTTCGTATCCTTAGATAGTACTCCGTAGTAGCTATGAAAGGACTTGGACTACCATACTTACTACGACTCCTCATTGCTAACCCCTCTTCTCCTCTCTCGGTATATCCATGATTCACCCCTTCCCCTCATTACTCCTCCTTCGTGTTCAATTTGAACAACGATGTTGGGAGAGAGGAAACATGAGCTTGGCACCGATCCGGCCGAAAGTCGGCAGGGGGTTTCATGGCTCTGGAAATTGGAAATTACCAGTTGGGAATGAAAACTGGGTCAGTGAAGTTGTCCCTTGTGGATTTGTTGGAAATCAAACCCAGATGGAGCCGGCGAATTAGGAGAGCGATCATGCTAATCATCACCTGCTTTTTCGTGTCCGTGGTCTCCAATAACAACGATCGGTCGGGCGCTCCCATCTGATGGGACCCAAATCCGACGAAGGCTCCACCGATGGCAATAGTTCCGGATAGCGTTTGTCTGGGCTAAGCATTGATGCGGAGAAAAACTAATTTGGGTACTTACATATCCATCCATCCTGTAGCTGTCCATCTGAGGCTTAGTCGGAGGATCCAATGGTCCAACGATTCTCGACTGGCGATGTTTTGGCCAAGGATGGAGATCTCCATCATTAGTGTCGAACATGTACCGAGTCCTGGTCGCCTATCTCCGGGGATCTCGAAAGACTTTCTGATAGAGATACGGACTTCCTCGGAGAACATGAGGGAGAACTTTCCATCAATGAGATGGAAGGGGGAGACTTCAGGACGCAAGGCAACTGGAGAGCTATTGCAGTCCATCCCCCCACACATCGAAGATACCAGTGGTTTTAGTTACATGCTGTCAGTCTCTAAGCCTATGGACTCGTCGTCATGAGGGATCTGGATCTTTCAATCCTGACCTGACCTGTCCGATTTACACCTTGGTTCTAGCCCTGCAGGAAGGAAACCGCACTAAACGTACATACAGGTAAACCAACATCGCGAAGGGTTTCACGGCGTCTACCGATTTACAGGGGAGAAGAAACTCATCACCGTCGTCTGTACGACTGCCTCCTGCATCATGTGAAGGGAAAGAACCGTTCTGTACCACAGTTCTCAGCCATTGTCCCAGTCGAACGAGTCTTGCGATAGGTTATCACCAGTGTCATGCAAGGTGTGATTCTTCTTCCGCTCTCACACTCTCTGTAGATCACTCTTAACAATAGCCATGTATTCGTATGATTCTTCTTCTTCTTCTTCTGATTATGATTATGATTATGATTATGGTTTTCAGATGGGGATCATATTTACTCCAGTCAGCCCCTTCTGAGATCTGACAAGATCCCGTCCTATGCGACACTCCGTATACATTCCGACTCTTCCCACTCGAACCTCCAATTGATCGATTCTTATGCACCAATTGGGTACCCAACGCGATGTACCATCATCTTGCTGATAACCATGTGGCTCGCCACGATTCAATTATTGACCGCTAACCTCGTACATGCACCAGGACCAATCTGGATAGTCCGAGGAGTTAGATTGGCGAGTTGATCGTTGATCGTCATTAGATTCTCAACCATGATTGTATGACCATCCCTGCTCTGGAGTCTGCATATGCTGATCCCTTCAGATCGGGTTCTGGTGGACTAGACAGGAAGAAAAATAAAAGTGAGAAAGCCGAAAGAAACGAACAGATCACTCTGGTGCTCCTTATCAACCGTCCGTCCCTCGGTCACACTAGTTGTTGTCCAGAGTCGTAAGAACGGGCTTCTAGATCCTTCCTCTCTGTCTCTAGTCTAGGCATCCAAACCAACCCCTTGCTTGTCGCTTGAGTATTTTCCTTC
>NW_015378898.1:0-3269 GCF_001204775.2 Aspergillus nomiae NRRL 13137
TTTGCTGGGGAGGAGAGCTTGGGGGGGTTGATTGGGGAGGTGGGGAGGTTGGTTTCTAGCTTGGTTTAGTTTTCTAGTTCCTGGTTTCTACCATGTTATGTAATTGTGAGTGAGAAGGTGGGGGGTTCTAGGTTCTATGTTATGTGGTTGTGAGTTGGGTGTTCTATTGTTTGGGTTTGTAGGGTTTAAGGGTTTGGTTGGGTATAGAATTGTAGATATGTTATGTTATTGGGGTGGTGGTTGGGATTATGTTGATGTGTGTATGTGCACGGTGTTGTCTTTGGTTTCATTTATCTAGTTGTCATACTTTCTGTTCCTTTCACTGGTTGCTGTGTCTGTCCTACATAGGAGAGCTTTGGCCTCGCTTCTCTGCTCGATATCTACGTCTGATCACAAGAGACGCCGGTCGGAAATACAATCAAAGTCCAAGTCACGAACTACGACAGTCAGAACTACGCAAGTCAGGAATGCCAGATTCAGTAGGTACTACCTCGTATTCACATGCCATTACCTAGATAAAACGATACAACCATGGTCGCTAGTCATCAGAAATAAAATAAAAAAAAAAGGGTATGTCGCTGAGCTATGCAAATGCAAAACCGTGGAAAAAGCCGATGCGGGAGCTGTTCGTGTAACACGCTCGGGGTATGAGAAACAACAAAGACACAACCTTAGGTACACGACGGGGTATCTGAGAACATGGGATCGACGCTAGAAAATATTCAGGAAAGGGGTATTAAGTAGGTGTAGCAAAGAAAAAAAAGAAAAATACAAGACAGTGCTGTGAAATCCTGAACCGCAGGCGGAACGAACATGACAAGAGTGTTCCCGAAATGGATAAACAAAACCGAAGCGCTACCATGGATGATGAAAACCGCCAACGCCAGCGCAGAAAAACAAGATTATAAACATCAGGCGGGGTCACAGGAGAGTTCGGACAACGAAAACGAGAACACAGTCACCCTTGGCCAGCATCATTTCCGGGGAGTGAGTCATAAGAATAGTTGGTAGTGGTGGTGTGTCAAGCGAGATAAGATCCGAAGGGCATCAGACAGTAGCGGTGAGATGACAGCTCGGTGATAGGCGCAGGACCCTGTCCAACGTGCAGCCGACTGAAGAGTCGCCGAGGAGGGGAAGGGAAAAGTCATTTTGATTTTGACAAGCCCATTTTCGCCGTGATGCGCCGACAGCGACGAGGAAATTAAGTAATCGAGCCAGAGGACAAGAAAATCAGGCAGCGAATCGCTCCGGGGGCGGAAATTCCGTCCGGCTATGGCGCGTCACCCCCACGGGCAGCCAACCAGCGCGGCCCCTCCGTCAAGGCGAGGCACGTGCTGCCCGTTCGCATTAATCATCAGTCATCAGTCATCAGATGGTCTGGCGAAAACCCTTCGGATGCAGTTGCTGCGCTTTGGCACCGCAACGCGCTTTGTTTTGGGCCAGAGGGCTGTCGCTCCGATTGGTCTCTTGACACCGGGGAAACGCGGCTGAATGAATCGTTGACCGCAAATTCGAAACAAGTCTGGAAAAGTCCATGGTCTGTCGATCGTTCGACAGTGCTGCGCTAACAAACCAGTGAAGACAACGTGGGGCGATCAGACCGGCGGGGTATTGATAAGCAAAATGTTGATACAAGGCGAATTTGACAGCTCTAGGCACGAATCACCACCTTCGTGGCCGACGGAGCTCGCCGCTTCTTCTGCGGGAGAGCCTGGCGTTTCTTGCGCTTCGCGTTTTCCTTCTCCTGGGTTGCCAACTGCGCCACCCGCATGGCTTGCTGAGCCCGTGCGTGCGCCTGGACCTGGGCCAGGAAACGGGCACGCTGAGCTTCCTCTTCAGCGGCGGCGCGCAACATCTGGATCTGCTGTTCAGTCGTCAAGTCTCCCGGTCGGACGGACTCTTGTACGGCCGACTCTTCTTCCACGGCGGATTCCGACTGGGGGGTCAAATCGAAGCAAAGCTCCTCGTCTGAGATGTAGGCGCTTCCAGTAGAGACTTCCGTATCCGTGCTGATCAGAGCCGGTCGGTTGGGCCAGGAGGGGAAAGCACAGGCGTTGCTCATGCCAAAGGCTGTAGAGAAGGAGCACTTGCGGGGTGTAATATCGAGTAGAGAGTCCTGAGGAGTAGGTGGAGGGGCTGCCGGGGTGGAAATCGGCGAGCCACCGTCCCAAGTAGTATCAAAGCTGAAGGCGACCGGGTCGGTGTTGGTTGATGCCTCACTGGGGGAGGATCTGAGACTGGCCGCGTTGCCACTCCAGGCCTGGAGTGGAAACATTGGTATCGCTGAAGATCGTGTATACTTCATTGTGTGTGTGTGAATAGTGGATGGGGAGATGAGGTTAGAAGCCAAAGAGGCGGTGATGGTTTGTTGTAATGGGTTGAACTCCAGTATGGAAGAGTGGAGAGGAATGTGTTGCTGACGAGAGATTCTGGGGGGAGCAACAGCAGATAATAAAGGTGACGAAGATCGACAAGTCTGGGGAAGGGACCCAGAAGGAGGGAAGGGAGGAATGGGAGGGTGTAAATAGTAATAAGCTCTGGCACCAATATTGGAGTGAATGGGTCAGGTTATGGTGAAGGACAGGAGATATGTATATGTATGGGTCCAGATCGATCGGGGAAGCGTCTGGACTCCCTTGCATGTCCCAACAGATAAGGCGTCGCGGGGGGGGGTTGGTGTGATGCGTATTTTTTCCTTTAAAACAAATAAAATAAAATCCAAAATAAAAATAATCGATTTATTTTATTTTTCAAAAAAGAAAAAAGAAAAAAGAATAATGCAGGCCCCACAACCAACAGGCAGTGAGGAAAAATGATCGCCAAACAAAAATACGGGTCGAGAATTCCTCAAGACACATAGAATATTCCGTAATGCTGGCCAGTACCCAACTGACAACTGCGAGTCAAGCGCGACGATCAGGCGGAAGGGGCGTTCCGGCAGCTGTACGATGTATTCTGGATGAAGAATTGACTGGTAAGGGTTGAACGCTGAACAGGTAAGTTGGACAGATAGGGCGACCCAAGCCTGATCGAATCATTGATCTGTTCATTGATTCGTATCGTCGCTTCATTCAATTACAGAATAATGAAGCAGAGTTGATCAGTCAAAGAACAGAAGTACCACCCAAATCGGTTTGGACAAAGAGTCGCGAGAGTGTGTGGAAATTCTGACAGTGGTGAGTTCTTGACAACAGACCCTGGTCGGGTGGACGTGGATCTATCGCTTTTCTTATTTGAATTTGGTTTTGTTCCAGTCCTCCGGATTTATT